>NC_028643.1:3786921-3805879 GCF_001406875.1 Solanum pennellii
TGATGGGCGGTTGAGGGTTGTGTGAAAAAAATGAATTTTTGAAGCTAGAAAATATTTTTTAAAAAACAAACATAAATTATTCTTTTTAGGATTGGGGTGGGAGGGTGGTCGAGGGTAGGAGTGAAAAAATAAAATTTTGAAGTTGAATATATTTTTAAAAATATCTTAATTTTTTGGGGTTATGGGGGCTGGTTGGGTGGGTGGATTGAGGGCATGTAGGGGGGTTAGGGGGGGTGGAAGAGAGTTCTGGAAAAATTTTTCCTAATGTTTTGTAGGGAAGTAATTTTCTTTGAGGAAAATGAATTGATTTGAAAAATATTTTCCAAAACATTTAACCCAACCAAACATGAGAAAATTGAAAAACATTTTCCGCAAAATGTTTTTCGTCATACCAAACACGCCCGCAGTTTCAAGCCCCCACACCATGCGAATAGAAGCCAGGTATTTAAGTTAAGAAGGGTAGAGGGGAGGGCCCACAATCAATCAATCGATTGCACCAACATCAAATATATTGGGTTCAACCTGCATGAATCCTTAATAGTCATTCCGCGATACTCGAGTCTGAGCATGAAAGTTTTAAAAAGCAGTTTAGGTTACAAAATGTTAAATTGCAGTTTGTCGCCTCTAATGTAGTTATTTTTCAAACTTTGACAAACAAGTAAGTTAACCTCGTCATGAGCTATTATGTAAACCATCTTTGACATAAGAACTAATGAAACGGTATTTAGGGGATATATATCATCTCCAAAAGAGAATAAAAGAGCCAAATTTGAATTCATTCACTCCACAAGATGAAAAATTCCCAGAAACTACTTAAGTGCCTCAAGAAACAGTTGGCCCATAACAAACAGATGCAGTGTAAAGGTTGTTGGCCCACATCTCCTGCAAACAGTAACATATATAATTAGGTAGGGAAAGTAGAAATGGTGTCCGTAAATAGAAAGATGAGAGACGACCTTGAGATGAGTGGTAGGAAAACCACAAGTATGAAGTGTCTCTTGTGTTTCATCCGCAGGTTTCAAGTACGAAGTGTCTGTTGTTAGGGATGAGCAATATACATGCTCTAGCTTGAGGAGGAGTGTTACATAATGTATGATAGAATCTGAGTAATTCTACAAGGATATAAAATTGGTGTTTTGATGATAGACAAGAAATGCAAATAAATTGTCGTAGCAAGCAGCAAATTGACACAGCCAAAATTAATGCTAAAGATACAAGTTGATACAAATAAGGAAACCTTAATATATTTTATTAAGGAAGGAAGTTGTATATAAAAACGATTGTATAATATAAGGTAAAATCAGTGCTCCTTGTTTAAATACAATTACAATTTCCTTACCTTAATTGATAAGGACTCAAGGAGCAGAAATCTCTATAAAGAGAGGACATACGCAGACGAGAAGATCACGACTTCACATAGAGAGAAAAAGTGAGAATTATTCATCAAGTAAAAGTCTTCAAGATCAATAGGTTTGCTAAGTTCAAGAAGTTCTTGAGTTAGAAAGTCTTGAACGTGTAAAACTATTTTCTTGTTTCATTGTTGAGTGTTAGTTACGATTCTTTGTACAAGAAGTGGGTTTGGCTTCTGGTAGAGTTGAGCTTTGGTGAGGTTTGTAACAAAAGGTGGGTTTGGCCTTTTGGAGAGTAGAAATAGTCGATTATAGTTAATCGAGAGTCATTGTAGTGGTGAGGTTTTTGATTATTGAGTTGTAATCATAAAATCATCTAGTTGAATTAATAAAACGGGTTTTTTCCTTCCTTGATTGAGGAAGGTTTTAATTTAACAAGTGTTTGTGTTCTAACTTAAAACCAACTTACAAGAACCTGGTTCTTGTTCTAGGGGATAGGTTTCTTCAATGTATATAGATCTCTTTCTTGATATTGTACAAAGATATAGATAGATAGCATATCTTCATGGATTTCCTCTTTATTTCTTTCCTTAGTTAGCTTCTCATATTGTTGTATTTATACATGTATACCTATTGAATAAGAGACAAATTATTCTCCCCAATTCCTTGCACACTTCCCAAGTCTAACAAGTGAGGTAACATCAATGAATGCAAGTGTATTTCCAAATTCAAATCAAAAGAGTAAAGTCATACCAAAATTGGCTTCCGAAATGCCCTCGTGCAACGATTTTGATTTTGATTTTGTTTTTGCTTTCTCCATATTTTCTACTCGATCTTCGCTTTTCCGTTATTCATTGTTATTGTTTTTTACCATATGCTTAAAGGCTAAAAAGCAGTGGAGTCTGGCAAGGTTAAAAGCTTTTTCAAGAGGTGAACTTCGAAAATCTTTTGCCTTAAAAATTTGGGAAATCAAGTCATTAGTCGAGCTAGAAAACTATAAAGAAATGGATCTTAAGGTTATGAAGTAAGGCACCTACTTAAGGAAAGCTCAGGTTATGAAATCGTTTAGCTGTTAATTAATTGAAAAGAGGCGTCGGTATGGAGTTACGTCAGCTGTGATATATAATTTAAATTTGGAAAATCCGAAAAATTTAGGTATCTGAAATTCAAATTTGAAAAGTTTCCATGATCATGTGAACTGGAATAAATTCTATTATGTTTCAAATGGGATTTGGGGAGAAGAGGAGGAAATGAATTTTTTTTGCATCTCTTCGTTGAGATTTTCTATGTTAGTGAATAGTGACCCATGCGGGATTTTTGGGAGTCCAAGGGGTTTAAGATAAAGGGGATCCCTTATCATCAATATTGTTTATCTTATTTATGTGAGCATTAAGTATCATGATGATAGAGATATTTTATGAGGTTACTTAAAAGGTTTTAGTGTTGCGGTTCTTTGTGTCTCATTCGTTATTTATGGATGATATCTTGATTGCTTATGATGCAACTGAGGCCTAATTGAATTATTAAGCCAAGTCTTTACTTGGTTTCAGCCGGTATCAGACCCAAAATTTGAGGAAGTTTGAGATTATCCTTTTCGAGAAGGTGAACAACATTGGATCACTCACTCAAAAATTTTGAATTGTAGGGTTGGAGTCCTTCCGACTACCTTTCTTGGAGTACCTAAAGGTGCTTCACACAAGAATCAAACTGTCACAATACTTAGAGCCACAAGTGGCCCAAAGCTAACCTCATGATCAGGCATGACACTAAGAATCAACATGTCATAGCATTAGTAGATAACTGGATTTGGAATTGAATTGAAATAGTCTAAAAATATCAATAGATGAATATCTGAGTACACAGCTGAATCTAAACTGATTGTCTTAAAAGTCTCTACTACTATGAGCTGCTAAGACAAGTCCCTAGCTAACTTCTAATGTCTGAAAATTGAAAGTAAATGATTGAAAGAAAAACCGAGGGTTTCCTCGAAAAGACGAGGACTCACCAAACATTGTTGCTAGCTAATCAGAGATAGTACTAATCATTAATATTAGTTACATTCCTTTGGAATAAAGCCTGATGTTTTCGCTCCCTTTGTTTATCAAAATATTTTTTCATTTCTTCCCTTACACAATCTGGGCATTTTTCACACCGTGAGACGTCCTTGTAAGTACCAACTAGATGTTGTTTGTGACGAAAGATTCTGCCATTAGTAACTTTTTTACAAAAATTACATTCAACTGTGTTCCTATTGGTCTCACTTGTTCTTTTCCCATAGTTCCAACCACGGTCAACCACTTTCAATTGCTGTTAAGATCAAAGAAACATAATCATAACTATATTTTAATCGCTGTATTAATATATAATCACTGTTAAGAAAACTAATCAGCAAAACAGAGCAGAGAAACAACAATGTTGGTACAGTAAAATAGAACAGAATTGTGTACGCAGTAAGAACACAAGGATCACCTCAAAATTGTGTTTCAAACACTGCAAGAACAGTAGCCTTAGGCCAAGTTTGTTAGGTGCAAATTTTTTACTAGATTTGATGACACTTTTCGGGCATGTTGTATCTAAGGATGGGATTATGGTGTATAATAAAAAGACAGTAGCAATTCTAAAATAGTCAAGACGCACGAGATTCATACAATGAAACCAATGAGATATATATAGACCACAAGAAGCTAAATTTGTTATCCAGCAGAAAGATTTGATTTTTCTTTTTACAATGATGTATAAAATTACTCAATGACTACGTAGAATTTTACTATTCGGTGTCATTCAGGAAAGAAAATGATGTGGCAGATGCATTAAGAAGGAAACATTCACGGGGTATTTGGCTCATATAGCTCCTGCAAATAGACTTTCGGCCTAAGATATGCATAAACTTGAGGATATAAGATTCGTGTTCCACGGAAAGAACAAAACAAACCATAACAATATAAAACAAACAAGAGAGAAGATTAAGAGAGATTTGACCTTCAGCTTGGGAATGCGCTGAGACTTCTTCTTGGTTGTTGACACATATCCAATATAATTGTTACATAGTTCGAACTTGAATGTAGACCCCTCAATGTTATCTTCCAATATAATTATTACATATGCTTCCACTCAGCAAAATCTCAAGTTTTGTTGGCAATTAAAGTCTTAAACTCATCCATAGCCTTCTGCCAACCTTGGTGCAAAACATACTGTGCATAGCTATTAGATTCAATGATGGGAGAAAAAGAAGTGACTATTTGTTGGTTAGCAAAAGATAAAGTTGCAAAAGGGAAGGTATGAGGATGAATCAAAGGAGAGAAATAGGAAAAAGTAAGATCAGCGAGGAAAACATATTTGCAGTGATAATCATTCAAGTAAAAAGGATTTTTGCGAGATTTGGAAGATCTTCGAGGTGGAACAGGAAGAGGAACAAATCGAATGTAACCGGTTGCCAAACCGGGTCTATGGATGGAGGAACTAGTAAAATCCACAACATCAAGTTGTGTTGGAGGGATGCTGATTACAAGATCCTTAGGTGGATTAGGATCATCACAAGGAGTGTCTTATACTGGAAGAGAGGGAGTTGAGGAAAATATAGGAGGGCAAAAGGAAGTGGATTTGAAGGGGAACATAAACTCATGAAAATGAACGTCCCTTGACATAAAGATCCTTTTAGAATCTATAGACAAACGTTTCTATCCCTTTTGTCCAGTGCATACCCCAATAAACACAAGGAACAACTCTATGGGAAAACTTGGATCAATTTTGAGTTAAAGTAGAAGCATAACAAAGGCATCCAAAAGCCTTAAGGAACTGGTACTTAGGAGGAGAATCAAACAAGACTTTATGAGGAGTTTTTCCATTGAGTACCCTAGAGGGGAATCTATTAATTAAGTAGCGGTGAAAAGACATTCACCCCAGTAGGAAATGGGAACATTAGATTGAAACAACAATGCTCTAGAGGTTTCTAAAAGATGCCTATTCTTTCTTTCCACTATTCCATTTTGTTGTGGAGTGGAAATGCAAGATCCTTGATGTAGAATACCCTGAGAAAGAAGGAATTCTAAGGCAATAGTTCCCTTTCCCAATTCTAGAGCATTGTCAGACCTGATGCATTTGACTTTGTTGGTAAGCTGTCTTTGGACCATGAAAATAATCTATTTCAACATTGTGAAAGCATTAACTTTGGTACTCAAAAGGTAGGTCCAAGTACACCAACTAAAATTATCTACTATGGTGAGAATATATCTAAAACCATTGTAGGTTGAGTTCTTATAGGGATCTATGTGTCAATGTGAATCAATTCGAATATTGTCTTTGTTTTGATTCTACTTATAGGAAATTGTAATTTAGTTTGCCTGGCAAGAGTACAAATATCTCAAGCATAGTCAGAATCATATTTAGAAAAGCTAAACAATTTACTCAATGATGAAACAGGGAGATGCCCAACCTTACATACGATAAATGGAGAAGAGAACTATTGTTACTGGATAAGGAATTACAAGAGGAAAATTTATGAGTAGACAAAGAAATTGCAGATTGTTGGTAGGACTTTCAGACTTGAGGCTTGAAGAGAATAATTGATAGAAGCCATTCTTAACTTCACCAAGAACCAGAGGCCTCTTCATTGAAGGGGCCTGAAAAATGCAAATAGAGAATGAGAAACTGACTAAGCAATTTAGTTGAATGCACATATTATGTAAATATAAAAGATTTAAATTAAATGAAGTAATATAGAGAACATCATGAATGAAAAGATCAGGGAGAAGAGCAACAATGCCTGAATGGGTGACTTTTACACTAGTGGATGTAGAAAAAGTAACATTGATGGGCTGAGGGAGAGTTTAAAGGGAATGAAACATGTTTGAATCACAACAGATGCATTGATATGCACCCGAATCTAAAATCTAGGGTTTAGAGCAATGAGAGTGAACATGAGACAAAATTGTTACTAGCACAAGCTACCATTGCACTGAGGTCAACAGGGTTAGCATCTGGTTGAATGACCTTAACCTGATTCAATAGATGAACTAGCTGAGAAACCTATTCCTGAGTCAACTAACCTCCAACATTGCCTACAAAATTAGGGAGAGAATTGGGAAAATAAGGTAAATCAGATGGTAGCACAACATTGCTCCTGAATGTATTTATCCCTCTTGCTCTTTGTGAACTTAAAATCATTGGGAAAACCAATGATTCTATTGCATTTGTCAACTGAATGTCCCATTTTCTTGCAATGGGAACAAATCAATGATGAATTACCCTTCTTAGTCTTGTATTTAGGTGTTTGGACCTGTTTCCATGTCCAGGATATTGAGATGGTCCATTCCCATCAGGCATCAAATAAGACGAATGATTTCCTATAGGATAAAAAGAAACAAATATCTCTCTTTGTTTCTCATCTTGAACGAGAAGAGAGTAAGCAAGACTGACAGAGGGCAAGGGAGAAATCATCAAGATGGTGCTTCTTACAACAACATAGGCCTCACTCAATCCCATAAGAAAGTGAATGGCCCTTTCATCTTTTTGTGCCTTCATTATTTTTTCTTTTCCACCATAATAACAAGTGCATGAACATACGGACTTAGTGTTTAAGGTGTCAAGTTCATCCCATAACCTTTTGATTTTGGTATAGTAAGCTACGATGTTGAGTGATCCTTGGAAGAAATCACTCATCTCTTTTTGTAGGTGAAAAAGCTGGGCTCTTTTTGATTGCCCAAACCGGATCTCTAGATCATTCCAAACTTCTTCATCTGTTTTGAATTAGAGGACACTATCAACAATATTTATAGAGAGTGAGTTCAACAACCAGCTGGTGACCATGTTGTTGCACCTGTTCCATGACTGCAGATTTGGGCTACCTGCAACAGGACTCTTGCAACTTCCATTATTGAATCCCAACTTGTTTTTAGTTGAGAGAACGATGAGCATGGATCTTATCCATCCTCCATAGACCTTTTCTTCAAAAGTGGAGTTCACCAAGGACATTCCTGGTGAATTAGAGGGATGAAGGAAATAGGGACTGCTTTGATCCATAATCTTGGATACAACAGTGGCAGAGCTTAACTCAGTGGTAGAAGAATTTGTAATTGAAGATATGGAGATTGAAGGATGTTCAATGGTGCTGTGATACCATATAGGAAATTAGAAGATTAATAAAAGCAAAATATGGAAAATTTGTGAGTGAATTTCATTAAAGAAGACTCAACTACTTATCCTAATACAAAATGGTAGAAATGTAAAATAATCTAAAGAGCTAAAAAACTTTGTACACCTATACAAATTCTTGAAGAAGCATCTAAGAAAAGAATATTATGCTATGTACAAAGATGATGAAATGTAATAGGCTACGAGTGTGTGGGCTTTCTTAATTGAAAATATTGATCTAAATGTTGAGTCATGAACATTAGGTCGAATTTGACTTGAGCCTTGATATCTAATGGTTCTCAATCCACTTCATCGCCACTAGGCCAGACCATGAATGGTCTATTAAGGATATTGCATATAATAATTTAACAATTAACCCTATACGTCAACGACAAATCTAGATGCATTATAACTATCAAAATCAAGGAAAATATTGTATGCTTCACTCTTACCACACAAATACCCGACTTTCAGAAATTTTTGCTAATATTGAGACTTGACTTGACAGATTTACTAACTTGAAATAACTGAAAAGGTTAGTTGACATGAAATATTGACTTGACATATTAAATAATGTGACATTAGACATTTTCCTTGTTAGACGTGTAACATGAGGAAGTGCTCATGTTAGACTTTGTCAGAACAGTTTTGCAGTACGGAATTGGTCCGTGTGAGCAAGACTGATCCCATGAAAGGTGAAAGAAGAGAAAAACCAATGGATGTGCAGGAAGCAGTTTGTCATAGGCCTCCAATCTGATGATTTATATCAAGAGGGTGGAAAAGGGAAAAACAAACATGATGCGAATGCTAAGACAAAGGTTGGTTTATAACAGAGTCAGAAAAGTAAAATCATTTCGAGCAGAAGACTAGCTACTTCCATCCATTTATAAGTTTCTTATGCCAGATTGATATGAAGATCATGATGTCTTAGTGGCTATAGGGAGGAAATTCTTAGAATAATAGTCAGAATTAATGTGGAAAAGATAGCATTAGGAGACTGATAAAGAAGAAAAATACAGAAGTAAAAGCATGGAATTCGACAAGAAAAGAAACTCGATGAAGCTCTGTCACATGAAATATATGGGGAATTTCATGTGCAAGAGTTTGCACCTATGCACAGTGTGCACGGAGGATATAATTTGACCTTTTTAGGATAACTTGGTTGAATAGTTGAAGGACATAAAAGCTTTTCTCACAATTTGCATCCTTTTCTTTTGCTCTTTCTAGAACTTTTTTTTTCAATAATTAAGGACCAACCAGCAAACCAAAGTTTTTGGAGTTGGAACTCGATATCAAGATGTTGATCAAAGGAAAGAACAAATAGAACGCCCTTTCAACTTCTATAGAAGTACTTTCTAGTTCCAAATAACTGTTCTATAAAATTTTGTACAACCATCTAATTAGTTGATAAAGTATAAATATCATTTGTCAAGAGTTAATAAATTCATATTAACAACAATAACATGCTATAAAATAGTGAGACTTGACCTTTTTTTAGAAGGCAATACTTGTATTAAAATAACACTAGGAAAGGTAATGGTGTGACATGACATTTTTTTACTTATCATAAAGGTTCAAAACATAAAACTGTTTTTCTCTTTTTTCTCAACATAAACTGTAACACAAATTTGATGCACTACCAACAAAAAATCTGTTATAAGTTCAGAAAAAAATATGAACATGGCAAAAGTATATATAAATATAGAGAAATGTCATGAAATCTTCAAATAATTAACCAAATCATCTAAATTACCTGATTCTTGCAATTTTCACCACACTGACAGTATCTTTGTGTACACTCAGTGTTGGTCAGTACATTTAAGCATCTTTCTCCACAAGCAGTTCAGGATCATTGACATTATATTTGCATTCACAAACAACAACGTCCTCTTCTTTAAGTTTCTTATGCATGTATGACATTAGAACATTCCAATTAAAATTGACTATCTAAAGCAAGATTAGTGACAATCGAAAACTATTAATCTCCAAATCAAGGCACATATCTTTTAGGGTACACATTTTCTCTCCTTTTTTGTGATTATTTTGAGATTCAAGTTAAGAGACCAGAAGCTTCAATCTTGGAAGACAAAAAGCTATAAACCACATAATGAAGAAGTATGGCACAAAATTTTCTTATAGAACAAAGAAAAAGATGAACATAAGCATTATAAAAAACATTAGTTTCAACTAACGAAAAATTCTTCTTTTTAAGCTTGGATAAATAATCATAATATGGAATTCAACTTTCTTATTTTGATCATTTTCCTTCCAGTGAAATTATATCTCATGACATCCTTGACAGATCATGGAATAAGGTGCACTAGTCAAAACAAAGTTTAATCTCTTAAAATAAACGAACTAACTTTTTGGACCGCGAGTATAATCAATATGATATCCAAGTAGTTCTAACAAATATAAATGAAGACACAATAATTCATAAGTCAAAGCAACAAGTGTATGAAAATAAACTTGTGTTTAAGGATTATTAAAAGAAATAATGTGGTTAACTGGAAAGGAGACCATCATACCAAAAAAAAAGCAAGGAAAGGTATTGGAGCTCACTTTCTCCCTAAAATCTCATTCTGAGTTATATGAACAAATGACGTTGCTCCTTCCGGCAGTTGGACCTTCATTAAAGGAAAAATAATCAATTCATCCCATGACTTGATAGAAATAGACATTTTGTAATGAAAAATCACTTATAGTATAAGCAAAAGGGTTGAATTTCTTACGGCGGCGGCTCTATGTAATTGGGGACCTAAAGCGAATTTTGACGTTGCCTCTGCGAAGTTTGACATTGCCTCCGGGAAATTTGACATTGATATAAATAGGCATATAATAATGAAAAATCACTTGCAATAGAATCTGATGTACTTTGAACATTTAATTGATTCTAAGTATTTGGGAAAAGAACCCATGGAGTTTATAGAACTGAAAAGTGAAAAATAAATTTTATCGAATGAAATTTGACTTTGCCTCCACGTCGCGGAGCTATCCCTCAGTTTTGGGGAAATTTGTTTCACGTCGCAGAGCCGTCACGGTGTGTTTTGCCTCAAATGTCATTTTCAAAAATAAATTTTAAATGTCTCTCCGCGTCGCAGACCCACCCTCAAATATTGTTTTGCAGTCTCTTTTCATGTTTAAATATCTAAAATCATTCCTAAACATCTTGAGATCTTTCCAATCACAAATCACAATCCTTGAATCCATAATTCAATTCAAGGAAAGCTAACTTCTTAGCTTTCCTTGAATTGAATTATGGATTCAAGATTTGTGATTGGAAAGATCTCAAGATGTTTAGGAATGATTTTAGATAGCTAAACATGAGAAAAGACTGCAAAACAGTATTTGAGGGTGGGTCTGCGACGCGGAGAGACATTTAAAATTAATTTTCGAAAATGACATTTGAGGCAAAACACACCGTGACGGCTCTGTGACGTGAAACAAATTTCCCCAAATCTGAGGGATAGCTCCGCGACGCAGAGGCAATGTCAAATTTCATCCGATAAAATTTCTTTTTCACATTTCAGTTCTAAATTCCATGGGTTCTTTTCCCAAATACATAGAATCAATTAAATGTTCAAAGTACATCCGATTCTATTGCAAGTGATTTTTCATTATTATATGCCTATTTATATCAATGTCAAATTTCCCGGAGGCAATGTCAAATTTCGCAGAGGCAATGTCAAAATTCGCTTTAGGTCCCCAATTACAGAGAGCCTCCGCCGTAAGAAATTCAACCCTTTTGCTTATACTATAAGTGATTTTTCATTACAAAATGTCTATTTCTATCAAGTCATGGGATGAATTGATTATTTTTCCTTTAATGAAGGTCCAACTGCCGGAAGGAGCAACGTCATTTGTACATATAACTCAGAATGAGATTCTAGGGAGAAAGTGAGCTCCAATCCCTTTCCTTGCTTTTTTTTTTGTTATGATGGTCTCCTTTCCAGTTAACCGCATTATTTCTTTTAATAATCCTTAAACGCAAGTTTATTTTCATACACTTGTTGCTTAGACTTATGAATTATTGTGTCTTCATTTATAATTGTTAGAACTACTTGGATATCATATTGATTATACTCGCGGTCCAAAAAGTTAGTTCGTTTATTTTAAGAGATTAAACTTTGTTTTGACTAGTGCACCTTATTCCATGATCTGCCAAGGATGTCATGAGATATAATTTCACTGGAAGGAAAATGATCAAAATAAGAAAGTTGAACTCCATTTTATGATTATTTGTCCAATCTTAAAAGAAGAATTTTTCGTTACTTGAAACTAATGTTTTTTATAATGCTTATGTTCATCTTTTTCTTTGTTCTATAAGAAAATTTTGTGCCATACTTCTTCATTATGTGGTTTATAGCTTTTTGTCTTCCAAGATTGAAGCTTCTGGTCTCTTAACTTGAATCTCAAAATAATCACAGAAAAAGGAGAGAAAATGTGTACCCTAAAAGATATGTGCCTTGATTTGGAGATTAACAGTTTTTTATTGTCATAATCTTGCTTTAGATAGTCAATTTTAATTGGACTGTTCTAATGTCATACATGCATAAGAAACTTAAAGAAGAGGACGTTGCTGTTTGTGAATGCAAATATAATGTCAATGATCCTGAAACTGCTTATGGAGAAAGATGCTTAAATTTACTGACCAGCACTGAGTGTACACAAGGATACTGTCAGTGTGGTGAAAATTGCAAGAATCAGGTAATTTAGATGATTTGGTTAATTATTTGAAGATTTCATGACATTTCTCTATATTTATATATACTTATGCCATGTTCATATTTTTTTCTGAACTTATAACAGATTTTTTGTTGGTAGTGCATCAAATTTGTGTTACAGTTTATGTTGAGAAAAAGAGAAAAATAGTTTTATGTTTTGAACCTTTATGATAAGTAAAAAAATGTCATGTCACACCATTACCTTTCCTAGTGTTATTGTAATACAAGTATTGCCTTCTAAAAAAAGGGTCAAGTCTCACTATTTTATAGCATGTTAATGTTGTTAATATGAATTTATTAACTCTTGACAAATGATATTTATACTTTATCAACTAATTAGATGGTTGTACAAAATTTTATAGAACAGTTATTTGGAACTAGAAAGTACTTCTATAGAAGTTGAAAGGGCGTACTATTTGTTCTTTCCTTTGATCAACATCTTGATATCGAGTTCCAACTCCAAAAACTTTGGTTTGCTGGTTGGCCCTTAATTATTGGGGAAAAAAGTTCTAGAAAGATACCAAAAGAAAAGGATGCAAATTGTGAGAAAAGCTTTTATGTCCTTCAAATATTCAACCAAGTTATCCTCAAAAGGTCAAATTATATCCTCCGTGCACGGTGTGCATAGGTGCAAACTCTTGCACATGAAATTCTATTTCATGTGACGGAGCTTCATTGAGTTTCTTTTCTTGTCGAATTCCATGCTTTTACTTCTGTATTTTTCTTCTTTATCAGTCTCCTAATGCTATCTTTTCCACATTAATTCTGACTATTATTCTAAGAATTTCCTCCCTATAGCCTCTAAGACATCATGATCTTCATATCAATCTGGCATAAGAAACTTATAAATGGATGGAAGTAGCTAGTCTTCTGCTCGAAATGATTTTACTTTTCTGACTCTGTTATAAACCAACCTTTGTCTTAGCATTCGCATCATGTTTGTTTTTTCCTTTTCCACCCTCTTGATATAAATCATCAGATTGGAGGCCTATGACAAGCTGCTTCCTGCACATCCATTCGTTTTTTCTCTTCTTTCACCTTTCATGGGATCAGTCTTGCTCACTCGGACCAATTCCGTACTACAAAATTGTTTTGACAAAGTCTAACATGAGCACTTCCTCATGTTACACGTCTAACAAGGACAATGTCTAATGTCACATTATTTAATACGTCAAGTCAATATTTCATGTCAACTAACCTTTTCAGTTATTTCAAGTTAGTAAATCTGTCAAGTCAAGTCTCAATATTAGCAAATATTTCTGAAAGTCAGGTATTTGTGTGGTAAGAGTGAAGCATACAATATTTTCCTTGATTTTGATAGTTATAATTCATCTAGAATTGTCGTTGATGTATAGGGTTAATGGTTAAATTATTATATGCAATATCCTTAATAGACCATTAATGGTCTGGCCTAGTGAAGATGAAGTGGATTGAGAAGCATTAGATATCAAGGCTCAAGTCAAATTCGACCTAATGTACATGACTCAACATTTAGATCAATATTTTCAATTAAGAAAGCCCACACACTCGTAGCCTATTACATCTCATCATCTTTGTACAAAGCATAATATTCTTTTCATAGATACTTCTTCTAGAATTTGTATAGGTGTACAAAGTTTGTTAGCTCTTTAGATTATTTTACATTTCTACCATTTTATATTAGGATAATTAGTTGAGTCTTCTTTAATGAAATTCACTCACAAATTTTCCATATTTTGCCTTTATTAATCTTCTAATTTCATATATGGTATTAGAGCACCATTGAAGATCCTTCAATCTCCATATCTTCAATTACAAATTCTTCTACCACTGAGTTAAGCTCTGCCACTGTTGTATCCAAGATTATGGATCAAAGCAGTCCCTATTTCCTTCATCCCTCTAATTCACCAGGAATGTCCTTGGTGAACTCCACTTTTGAAGAAAAGGTCTATGGAGGATGGATAAGATCCATGCTCATCGTTCTCTCAACTAAAAACAAGTTGGATTCAATAATGGAAGTTGCAAGAGTCCTGTTGCAGGTAGCCCAAATCTGCAGCCATGGAACAGGTGCAACAACATGGTCACCAGCTGGTTGTTGAACTCACTCTCTAGAGATATTGTTGATAGTGTCCTCTAATTCAAAACAGATGAAGAACTTTGGAATGATCTCGAAATCCGGTTTGGGCAATCAAAAAGAGCCCAGCTTTTTCACCTACAAAAAGAGATGAGTGATTTCTTCCAAGGATCACTCAACATCGTAGCTTACTATACCAAAATCAAAAGGTTATGGGATGAACTTGACACCTTAAACACTAAGTCCGTATGTTCATGCACTTGTTATTATGGTGGAAAAGAAAAAATAATGAAGGCACAAAAAGATGAAAGGGCCATTCACTTTCTTATGGGATTGAGTGAGGCCTATGTTGTTGTAAGAAGCACCATCTTGATGATTTCTCCCTTGCCCTCTGTCAGTCTTGCTTACTCTCTTCTCGTTCAAGATGAGAAACAAAGAGAGATATTTGTTTCTTTTTATCCTATAGGAAATCATTCGTCTTATTTGATGCCTGATGGGAATGGACCATCTCAATATCCTGGACATGGAAACAGGTCCAAACACCTAAATACAAGACTAAGAAGGGTAATTCATCATTGATTTGTTCCCATTGCAAGAAAATGGGACATTCAGTTGACAAATGCAATAGAATCATTGGTTTTCCCAATGATTTTAAGTTCACAAAGAGCAAGAGGGATAAATACATTCAGGAGCAATGTTGTGCTACCATCTGATTTACCTTATTTTCCCAATTCTCTCCCTAATTTTGTAGGCAATGTTGGAGGTTAGTTGACTCAGGAATAGGTTTCTCAGCTAGTTCATCTATTGAATCAGGTTAAGGTCATTCAACCAGATGCTAACCCTGTTGACCTCAGTGCAATGGTAGCTTGTGCTAGTAACAATTTTGTCTCATGTTCACTCTCATTGTACTCTAAACCCTAGATTTTAGATTCGGGTGCATATCAATGCATCTGTTGTGATTCAAACATGTTTCATTCCCTTGAAACTCTCCCTCAGCCCATCAATGTTACTTTTTCTACATCCACTAGTGTAAAAGTCACCCATTCAGGCATTGTTGATCTTCTCCCTGATCTTTTCATTCATGATGTTCTCTATATTCCTTCATTTAATTTAAATCTTTTATATTTACATAATATGTGCATTCAACTAAATTTCTTAGTCAGTTTCTCATTCTCTATTTGCATTTTTCAGGCCCCTTCAATGAAGAGGCCTCTGGTTCTTGGTGAAGTTAAGAATGGCTTCTGTCAATTATTCTCTTCAAGCCTCAAGTCTGAAAGTCCTACCAAGAAATCTGCAATTTCTTTGTCTACTCATAAATTTTCCTCTTGTAATTCCTTATCCAGTAACAATAGTTCTCTTTTCCATTTATCGCATGTAAGGTTGGGCATCTCCCTGTTTCATCATTGAGTATATTGTTTAGCTTTTCTAAATATGATTCTGACTATGCTTGAGATATTTGTTACTCTTGCCAGGCAAACTAAATTACAATTTCCTATAAGTAGAATCAAAGCAAAGACAATATTTGAATTGATTCATATTGACACATAGATCCCTATAAGAATTCAACCTACAATGGTTTTAGATATATTCTCACCATAGTAGATAATTTTAGTTGGTGTACTTGGACCTACCTTTTGAGTACCAAAGTTAATGCTTTCACAATGTTGAAATAATATATATACATGGTCCAAAAACAGCTTACCAACAAAGTCAAATGCATCAGGTCTGACAATGCTCTAGAATTGGGAAAGGGAACTATTGCCTTAGAATTCCTTCTTACTCAGGATATTCTACATCAAGCATCTTGCATTTGCATTCCACAACAAAATAGAATAGTGGAAAGAAAGAATAGGCATCTTTTAGAAACCTCTAGAGCATTGTTGTCTCAATCTAATGTTCCCATTTCTTACTGGGGTGAATGTCTTTTCACTGCTACTTACTTAATTAATAGATTCCCCTCTAGGGTCCTCAATGGAAAAACTCCTCATAAAGTATTGTTTGATTCTCCTCCTAAGTACCAGTTCCTTAAGGCTTTTGGATGCCTTTGTTATGCTTCTACTTTAACTCAAAATTGATTCAAGTTTTCCCATAGAGTTGTTCCTTGTGTTTATTGGGGTATCCACTGGACAAAGGGGATAGAAACTTTTGTCTATAGATTCTAAAAGGATCTTTATGTCAAGGGACGTTCATTTTCATGAGTTTTTTTCCCCTTCAAATCCACTTCCTTTTGCCCTCCTATATTTTCCTCAACTCCCTCTCTTCTAGTATAAGACAATCCTTGTGATGATCCTAATCCACCTAAGAATCCTCTAATCAACATCCCTCCAACACAACTTGATGTTGTGGATTTTACTAGTTCCTCCATCCATAGACCCGGTTTGGCAACCGGTTACATTCGATTTGTTCCTCTTCCTGTTCCACCTCGAAGATGTTCCAAAACTCGCAAAAATCCTTTTTACTTGAATGATTATCACTGCAACAATGTTTTCCTCGCTGATCTTACTTTTTCCTATTTCTCTCCTTTGATTCATCCTCATACCTTCCCTTTTGCAACTTTATCTTCTACTAACCAACAAATAGTCACTTCTTTTTCTCCCATCGTTGAATCTAATAGCTACTCACAGTATGTTTTGTACCCAGGTTGGCAGAAGGCTATGGATGAGTTCAAGACTTTAATTGCCAACAAAACTTGAGATGTTGTTGAGTGGAAGCATTAAAGACTCAAGGCTCAACTTGTGGTCTGTTGTTATATTCAAAGAGCTGGAATTGACTTTACTGAGACTTATTCACCTATTGTAAAGATGATACAATCCGTTGTCTTTTAGCCATTGCTGCCAAGAAGGACTGGCCTCTCTATCAATTTGACGTGAATAATATGTTCCTCTATGGAGACCTCAATGAAGAGGTCTACATGAAATATCAAGCAGGCTTGGATAGACCTGGTCCATCCCATGTATGTCGACTTAAAAAATCTCTTTATGGTTTGCGTCAAGCTTCTCGATAATGGTTTGCAAGATTATCTGCTGCTTTACAGTTCTAAGGATTCATTCCTTCTCTCAATGATTACTCCCTATTTTACAAACATTCATATGGTCTTCTCACTGTGATTGTCATTCCTGGTTGTCATTCCTACTCATTATGATAGCCAGGCCGCCATACACATAGTCAAGAACTCAGTATTTCATGAACGAACGAAGCATGTGGAACTTGATTGTCATTTCATTCGAAAACAATTTCTCGTGAGCTTGATTTCACTTTCCTATGTTCCAGCCCCATCTCAACTTGTAGATCTTTTAAACAAACCTTTTTGTCAGCCTTCACACCACAAACTTCTGGGCAGGTTTGGTGTCGTCTCTATCCCCTCCAACTTGAGGGTGGGTGTTGAGAATGATGATGAGAACCAGGTCCAAGTCACAATTAAAAATAAAGAGGAATGGGTCACAAGAGCTGCTCACAAAAGTCAAATTCAACCCAATGTTCAAGACCCAACATTCAGATCAATATTTTCAATTAAGAAAGCCCACCACTCATAGACCATTATACTTCATCATCTTTGTACATAGCATAATATTCATTTCTTAGATGCTTCTTGTAGAATTTTTAAGGTGTAAAAAGTTTGTTGGAAGTTTATTATCTCGTTAGATTATTTTACACTTCTGTCATTTTGTATTAGGATAAGTAGCTGATTCTTCTTCAATGAAATTCACTGAGGAATTTTCCATATTTTGCCTTCATTGCTCTTTTGATTTCCTATAAATCTATCAGAGGTAAAAATACTTGTAATTTCTTCTATTTGTCCAAGCCTTGGCGGACAGATTTTACTATTACATGAAAAAGAGATTTCATATATTAGTTAGTGATAGATGTAGTTAAATTTAGTTAGTTGGGCACAGAAATCAAAATAACTGAATTAGTTAGAACGAATTGAATCCATTTCAGTTGTATTCTCAATTCTATATAAAGTGTAATACAATTTTATACATGATAGGAAATACACAGAATACCCTTGTCTTTCTAATCTCTCTTTCAATTCTTCTTCTTCTTCACTACTAACTGTTTTCTCAAGAAATCTTGAAACAGTTGTTCGGTCCTCGAATTCATTGCAAATTCCTGCAATCGAGTAACATTTGTATCAGAGCCACTCTTTCCTTGGCTACAATGGTGAAGGGTACTTGATGAGGCTATCGAAACTGTGGAATTACGTGATATGATGCAGCAACTACTCACACAAGTAAACACTGTTATTCTTACAATAACCTGTATTTATAAGGTTAATAAACAGAAACAGAAATAAGATGAAGCAGAAAAAATATAAAATACAAGAATTAATCCGAGTCCACAGAAACTACTGTGTGTCCTTAAGAAATTTAATCCCCTCACTGTACCAAAGGTTATGGATTAATTTCCCCCAAGATAAAACGGATTAAACCTGTTAAAGAAATAGCGCTACCTCAAACTTCTTTAACTTCAACGAACTTAAAAACAACAACAAGTCACACAGACTCAGTCGATCGACACTACTTTGATTTTATTTGAGAGAAAAAAATAAATGCAGAGAAAGAAAAATTTTCAGTGTTTGAAAAATAAAAAATTGACTTCCTTTTATAGCCATTTTCAGCAAGGAACATGTCTGTTCAGTGAAATCTGTTCAGACCCATTTTATCCAGAAAGTTGTGTCTTTTGGAAAAAATAACAACTTTTCG
>NC_028643.1:3805918-3829917 GCF_001406875.1 Solanum pennellii
TTTTCGGAATGTTACCGTTACCCGCAAATTTATAAGAGATAATATTAACAGGATTTATTTGATTTAACAAAAACTGATTAAATAAATTTTGTCCAAAAAATTTATCAATCAATCACATCATAATCCAAAGCCAAAGCTAAAGCCAAAGCCGAGCCGAGCGACGACGACGGCGCGAGGGGGCATCTTCTTCTTATCTCTTTTAAGAAGTAATGGAAGTGTTTCCTTCTATAAGGACAACAATTTCCATTTCTTTTGCCAATATGGGAGAAATGACTTTTCATTTGCATTTTGCAAATGACTTTTCTTTTTCCCTCCAAAGTAGTTCCCTCACTTTTCATATTCTCTCTTTTCTTTTCCCATTCACACTTGCTAAAACCCAACAAACACTTTGTCTGGGAAAGTTTCATCGCTGGAAAAAATAGATCAAGCAATGATTGATTTGAGGAATCAAGTCACAGCTGGTGGAATCAGAGGGGAACAACCAGAAGAAAGGGTACGCCAAGAACGAGAGAATAATTTTCACTGTCACCATTCTAATTTCAGTCGATGGTCAAGGATGGAGTTCCTGAGGTTTAATGGAGAAGATCTCAGATCTTGGTTGTTTATAATTGACCAGTTCTTTTCCATGGAAGGAGTTCCAGTGGAGGAGAAGGTAGGAGTGGTTGTTTTACAACTAGAGGGTGAAGCTATTCAGTGGCACTTATCTTTTATGAGATATAGATAGTTTCTTCACCCTGCTACTTGGAATGAATATGTGATGGCTATGGTTGAAAGGTTTGGGACTGATTTTGATGATCCAGTGGAGGAGATCAAGAAGGTTAAACAGATAGGTAGTGTGAAGGAATATCAAGCTGTATTTGAAAGGAATTTGACAAGGGTGAATTTATCACAGGAAAATGCTATCAGTTGTTTCATTGGAGGACTGAAGCATGAACTGAATATTGTTGTGAATGTGACTAACCCCAATCACTGGCTCAAGTTTACAGAAGTGCAAGGTTACAAGAGGCTTATATAGCAGCAGTTAGACAACCTGCACAAATAAATTCTCAGGTAAATTCAAGAAGATTCACAGATCAAAGAAATTACAACAGCAAACCTATTCTTCCTACACCTAGATGTGGGGGTTCTAATGGTCCTAGAGGAATGAACAGGAGAACACTAAACGCAGAGAAGATAAATGAGAAACGATCAAAAGGATTATGCTACTTCTGCAATGAGAATTACATTCATAGACACAAGTGTAAGACTTCCAAGCAATTGTACCTGTAAGAAATAGATGAAATAGGGGAATTCCAAGAAAGTGAATATCTGATGGAGGAACAGGAAAGGCAAATACATGAGGAAGGATCTAATAAAATAGAATTGGTCCAACCTACAGAACATATGGAGATATCTATGCATGCACTAAATGGGTCATTAGGATATAGAACTTTGAAAGTGGTTGGTTATCATTCAAAGAAGGGCTTAAAAATTTTGATAGGAACTGGCAATTCTCACAATTTTATTGAAACTGAGTTGGTTGGTCAACTAGGTTGTGGGATTAGGTCTACTTCACCTTAGCTGGTTGCTGCAGCAAATGGCAACATGAGGGTGGACAAGATGACCACTGTTACTTGGTTACTCCAAGCAGCTGAATTTACAGTTGATTTCGTACTGTTGCCACTTGGATGTTGTGGAGTAGTTTTGGGGGTCCAGTGGTTGCTCACTTTGGGAGATATAAAGATGAACTTCAGGAATCTGACCATGGAATTTTGGTACAAAGGAAGGAAGCATTTACTGAGGGGAGCTTGCAACCAGGTGTTAACTGTTAGTGCTAGGAAGTTAGCAAAACATTCAGGTAATCAATCTCAACTTTGTATGATTCAAGTAATGCCAATGGGAAGTGAAGAAGTGAAAGCTCATGAGACAGACGATGTGCAGGACATGAAAGATGATCCTAGTCTTTTAGCCTTATTATCTGAATTTAAAAAATTGTTTGAAGAACCTGCTTGTTTACCACCTTCAAGAGGTGTTTTTGATCATAGAATTGTGTTGAAAGCTGGGACTGAACCTATGAACAAGACGCCTTATAGATATCCTTTAGTTAAAAAGGATGTTATTGAGGGGTTAGTTCAACAGATACTAGATCAGGCGATTATTCGGCCTAGTTGTAGTCCATTTGCATCTCCAATTGTATTGGTTGGAAAAAAGATGGATCATGGAGACTGTGTGTTGACTACAGGGATTTGTATAAATTCAATGTGAAAAACAAGTTTCCCATACCTATTGTTGAGGATCTCTTAGATGAGTTGGGAGGATCCATGATATTTTCGAAAATACACCTGAGGTCTGGATATCACCAATCGAAAATACCTAGTGATGCCTTTTGGACTCTCAAATGCACCAGCTACTTCAAGGTCTAATGAATTTTGTCATTCAGAAATATCTCAGGAAACATGTGCTTGTTTTCTTTGATGATATCCTGATTTACAGTAGAACTATGGAAGATCATGTTCGGCACTTGAGATCTGTTTTTGTAGAGATGGTGAAGCATCAACTTATAGCCAAGTAAAGCAACTGTTTCTTTGGGGTGCAACGAATAGAATAGCTTGGCCAGTTTATTACATCTGAGGGAGTGTCTACAGATCCACAGAAAGTTGAAGCCGTAAGGAATTGGCCTATACTAAACACTCTTAAACAACTAAGGAGTTTCTTAGGGTTGGCTGGGTATTACCAGAGATTTATCCAGGGTTTTGGCATGATTAGCAAACCATTGACTCACTTAACTAAGAAGAATAATTGCAGATGGTCAAATACAGCGTAGACAACATTTACCACACTTAAGATTGCTTTAAACACAGGCCCTTGTATTAGCATTACCTGATGTCACCAAGACCTTTTAGGTGGAGACAGATGCTAGTGGATATGGAATAGGAGTTGTTCTTATGCAGAAAGGACATCCTATAGCTTTCATCAGTAAAGCTTTATCTCCCCGACATGCTGCCCTATCTGTGTATGATAGAGAACTATTAGCCATAGTCCAGGTTGTAACTAAGTGGTCTCAGTACCTGTTAGGACAAAATTTCATCATAAGGACTGATTAGAAGGCTCTGAAGTTCCTTATGGAGCAGAAACTACACACAAATTCTCAATTGTTATGGCTAACCAAGTTGATGCCATTTGACTATGCGGTTGAATACAAAAAAAGGAGTTGATAATAAGGTCGCTGATGCCCTTTGTCGAGTTTTTGGTGCAGAATTATTGGCTTTGGTGGTGTCTCCTACTAGTACTGATTTATTCCAAGCTATAGTAGATAGTTGGTCTTCAGATGTTTAACTTCAACAACTCATTACAGACTTACAAACATATCCCACTACTCATAAGAAGTTTACTTGGTCTCAAAGTCACCTAAGAAGAAAAGGGAAGCTTGTAATTGGCAAGGATCAAAGTCTTAGGACTGAGATTATGACATTATGGCATGCAGGTTCTCAAGGAGGTCATTCAAGTGTGGAGGCTACAGTAAAAAGGCTTCTCACTTTGTTCTATTGGAAGCATATGAGGACTGACGTAAAACAATTTAATTAAAGGTGTGACATTTGTCAAAAAGTAAAGTCTGATCTTGCTGCATATCTTGGCTTACTACAACCTCTTCCTATTCCTGATGTGGTTTGGTCACAAATTATCATGGATTTTATTGATGGATTACCTAAATCCAATGGCTATGAAGTGATATTAGTGGTGGTGGTCAGGCTCAGTAAGTATGGACATTTAATTCCTCTTAAACAACCTTATACTGCTCAGTCGGTTGCTCAGGTGTTCTTTGATACTGTTGTTAAGCTGTATGGCTTACCTGAGACCATTACTAGTGATAGAGATGTTGTTTTCTTGAGTTCATTCTGGCAAGGATTATTCACCATCCAAGGAGTACAACTTAATACTTCTGCTGCCTATCATCCTCAATCTGACGGACAAACTGAGGTGTTAAATAGGTGTTTGGAGACATATTTGTGATGCTACTGTCACGAGGATGCCTCGAATTGGGTTACTTATTTGTCAATGGCTGAGTATTGGTACAATACTTCATACCACTCAGCCATTCTGACCACTCCTTATGAGGCCTTGTATGATCAACCACCACCTCTCCATTTACCTTATCTGCCAGGGGAATCATCTTTAGCGGAGGTTGATAGTACATTAGTTAGTAGAGAACTAAAGTTACAACTTCTTAAACGTCATCTGAGTAGAGCTCAACTGAGGATGAAACAACAAGCTGATTCTCATAGGAGTGACCAAAATTTTAATGTAGGGGATTGGGTTTACTTCAAAATCCAACCTTACAAACAAGCCACTATTTCCAACCATACTTCTCATTTAGTTGGCTGCAAAGTTCTATGATCCATTTCAGATTTTACAGAGAGTTGGTCCAGTTGCTTACACTCTCCTATTACCTACTTCTGTCAAAATACACCCTACTGTGCATGTTTCTCTCTTAAAGAAGTGTTATGAAGTGCCTACACATATTTCTTATCCTCCTACTATTGATTTGGCTAGTTCTCATTGTCCTGAACCTGAGCTAGTGTTGCAGCGAAGGATGGTCAAGTGGGGTAACAAGGCTGTTGCTCAAGTGCTTGTCAAGCGGTGTGGTTTTCCTGCTGATAATGCCACTTGTGAATTTGCTACTGTTTTGAAGACCAGGTTTCCGTTGTTTGATCCTTGAGGACAAGGATCTGCTATTGGGGGGAAGTACTGCTATATGAAAACGAGATTTCATATATTAGTTAGTGATAGAAGTAGTTAAAGTTAGTTAGTTGACACAGAAATCAAAATAACTGAATTGGTTAGAATGAATTGAATCCATTTCAGTTGTATTTTCAATTCTATATAAAGTGTAATACAATTCTATACATGATAGGAAATACACAGAATACTCTTCTCTTACTAATCTCTCTTTCTATTCTTCTTCTTCTTCACTACTAACTGTTTTCTCGAGAAATCCTGAAACAGTTCTTCGATCCTCGAATTCATTGTGAATTCCTGCAATCGAGTAACATTTACCCTCTACTTCATGAAATTAGTCGAGGTGGACGCAAGATGGCCCAAACACCATTGTTATCCTTGTGACTAGGAAATCTTCCTAAGGTCATGTGCTCTCTATAACTGTAAATTGTGACTCATTTGTTTTAAGATTTGGTTGTGGAAAGAAGGTATTCGGGGAAGGTGTGATATTTGGGTTTGATTGATATTATGCAACTATTTCGTCGGGGTGTGATTAAATGCTGCTTTGGAATTAGTGGTTTATCTAGCAAATCAGCTGAGGAGCTGGGTATATATCTTTGTTTGATTGAACATGGTTTGTTCCGAGCAGTTGTTATATGGCATAATTGCTCCTAGTTATTCCTTTATAACTAAAAGGGCAGCCCG
Organism: Solanum pennellii; assembly: GCF_001406875.1. Taxonomy (NCBI): domain Eukaryota; kingdom Viridiplantae; phylum Streptophyta; class Magnoliopsida; order Solanales; family Solanaceae; genus Solanum; species Solanum pennellii. The sequence continues at coordinate 3,811,319 of NC_028643.1, forward strand.
GAGTACAAAGCCATGTTTGAAAGAAACGATGTTTCATTTTAGATTCTTTTTGGTATATTGTTTTGCTTGCTGTCCACAGAGATTCCAGAAATGTGAATATGAAGAACTAAGTTGTTCATGACTAAAGGGCGTGGCTGGGGTCTTTTAGTTGATGAGAATATAAAGGTAATTCTGCTGAAGCAGCTGTAGTTATGATGTATTTACGAGCGTATGGGTTATTTATAATTAATAATTAGCTTCTATCAACCGATTGTTAGGCTGGACAGTTCATCATGGAATATTGTGGAGAAGTGTTATCATCTGAAGTAGCAAAGAAAAGGTGTCTGGCTTATGAAGCTCATAGTAAGTTATCGACAATAGAGATGGTTATCAATGCATCTACAGATCGATCACTATTATATAATTTCATATGATTTTTGCAGAGGTCAAGGACGCATACATCATGTCACTGAATGCAAATTATTTCATTGATGCTACCAAGAAGGGAAGTCTAGCAAGATTCATTAATCATTCCTGGTAAGCGCTGAAACTTCAGTTATTGAAATGATGATAAGTGAATTAAGTCTGTTAACTGATACTGTGTTTTCCTGAATTTTCCAGCCAACCAAATTGTGAAACAAGGAAATGGATAGTGTTAGGGGAAACAAGGGTAGGAATATTTGCAAAGAAAGATATATCCGTTCGAATGGAGCTTTCATATAACTATAACTTTGAGTGGTATGGTGGTGCACGTGTTCGTTGTCTGTGTGGAGCTGCAAACTATTCTCTTTTTTTGGGTGCCGAATCTCAAGGATTTAAGGTAACTTAAGTTTCTTGTGAATTGTTATATCTAGAATGCCCTTTATACCGCCATTTCACTTATTCCTTCTTTCCAGAATTAGACAACACAGATTAATGTTTTATGATAGATGCTTCTAAATTCGGTATGAGTCTGTCAATCCCATTTCTTATTCTTTCGTTCACTTTTTTATCTTGGCAGTTGGCTCAGGAGTGCAGCAATGTCTCGGAAGAAGAGGGTAACAGGTAATCAATGTTCTGTTAACTTGATTTTTTTCAGGAGCTCATCTTTTTCCATTACGTCTGCTTCTTGATTCTCTATGTAAAAGAGAAACACTAGTGATTCCATTAAAACCACATTGAGATATATAACTTTGATAGGCAACGGCTTCATAAGAGATCTTGCATGTTTTATTTGATGTGTTATGTATTTCCATAAGCCGAAGTATGAGAAGAGCTGCTCCTCCCCTAATCTTAATCCCACTTCTTTTGTCTGTTAATTGATAGATAGGCCTAAAATGATATTTCTGGACAAAATGAACTGGTCTTTCCTTACTTGACTTGCCGACGAATTAGTCAAACCAGTAGTCAGGTTCATTTGCCAGTACCCTGTCCAAGATCTTAGGAATGGGAACACTCAAATGCTATCATACGGAACTGACTTGCTCCTCACCGCTCTATAATTTGTCATAGTCATATTGTGTTTCATACCTAGTAGCTACCCTTTCGTTTCATCGTTGTAAGTATAAAAACAAGAGATCGATATTTCTTTCATTGATCCAATATTTTGTTTATATACAAGAATGGACTAACTAATTGCCTAAATGAACTTCTCTGAAAGTGAAGTGCTAAACGTGCTAAACTACGTGAAGAGATATAGGAGTTCTAGACTACTAGCTGAAGAATATGTCAGACAATAATCAACTAAATATAATAATTATCATGTGCTTTAATACTAAGAAACATGTAATAGTCAATAAAGTGAGGAATAGCCCTGATGTCTCGAGTTCATATCAGAGTGAAGACAAAAAAAATAGGTGATTTCTTTTCATGTGACATAGCTTTAGTGACAGACTTAGCCAATACATGTGTTGGTTGGAGCTGGCAAGTAAGGGGCAGAATTAGTTGAGATGCAGGTAAAGATAGAATATACTATTTTCTGAAGTATTACATGCTTAGGTAATAAGGGATGATAAAATAATATTAAAGGCAAAGATGAAGCTTGTTTCATTTTGGTTCACTGTTGGATTACTTGAACTTCACTTTAGAACTAAATGATATAATTAAGGTAGTTCACTTATGTGTCAACAGTAATATAAGAGTAAAATTTCAGGTAGTTATTTATGAGTTCCATTGGAGCAAATTGCCTATGATAATATAGTTTGGATGTTACAACATCAACTCATTTCCTTGTAATGTTTGGATATTTATTTCAATTTGGCTTTCATACTGCAGATATATCGTGGATAATATTCCACTTTATGACACGACGGATGATGATGAATCTTCTCCAGTGATCTCTGGAACTGGTGGAGGAAATGAGCACACTAAGGTATTGAATGACAGTGAGGCGTCTACGTTCAAGGTGGAACCAACTAATAGCAGAACCAAGAAGAAGTCTCAGCCCAAACCCAAGCTGAAGGTAAAATATCCCGTTCTAAATTTTAAGATGACTGTGTGATGAGAATGTCTCGCCAAGGCTTAAGATAATTCTATATACTGGTAGTTAGATATAGACTGTTATATGATAAATTGAATTTTCTAGCCCTTTGTAGCTCCTTCATTCATCCAAGGGCCTAGGTACAAAGGCCTGAGCTTCAACAGCCTCACTCCTCATCTACTTCGTCCCCTCTACATCAGTTATCGATTAGCAAGGATAAAAATTCAATCTAGCTAACGTTCCTTTCAATTTGTCGTACTTATTCCCTTTATGATGTATCTCCTGTATGATAGTCTTCACAATCTCATCTTCACTTCGCTGCTTCTGTTTGAATAGTCTTGCATTTCGTTCTTGCCAAATGTGATAGGCAGCGCTTGCCATGGTCATTCTATAGATTTCAGCATCTGGTGTTTTCCCCTTGTGGTGTGTGCTAGCCCAAAGCACTTCTTGTTGGCAAAAGATATAAACGACTACTCCAATAAGATGTTAACAGAGAGAAACTTGATCTTTTTCTATTACTTCAGAAGACAATGCTACAAGTCTTTAAATAGAACTTGGAAAGAAACAAACCTAGAGAAAGAATAGAGCACTAGTTTTGCGCTAACATATATCAACTAATTAGGACTCCTAAAAGTACTGCCACTAACAACATTAAATGTTTGAATCAGTGAACTAACACTTGTCCTTGCCAGTCAATGTTTGTCGAGCTACGCCTTGCCATACTAGTAGCCTTTTCCAAACTCCGGCTGATATTTGCATTCAAACATCAGGTGTGCTATAGACTCCTTTATTGTATTACAGAAAGAACATTTCCCGTCTTGTACTGCCCCCCCCCCCAATTTCAGCGGTTTGTCTTTGGTGAGTAGCTTCTCAGGGATGGCCAGTCGTAGCATAATAATCCATTTTGGCGACCCCTTGTTGTTACAAACTAATCTTCTCCAAGTAACCTTTGGGAATACTCCTCTTAGTTGGATGTATATTTTATTTATCGAGAATCTCGGCATTCTGGATCAACTCAGCTTCTCCATATCCTGCAGTTTCCATAGTCTCCTTTGTTTTAAGAATTTTCTTTATTATCCATGAATAAGCCTCACCGTTGAAGTGTTTTCTAAAACATAATAGAAGCTTCTAAATCTGATACGAGTCTGTCAATCTCATTTCTTATTCTTTTGTTCAGGGGTGCAACCATGTCTGGGAAGAAGGAGATAACAGGTAATCTTTGATCTGTTAACTTGATTTGTTTCATTACTTCTACGTCTAGATTCTTTATTTCAATCTGGCTTTCTTACTGCAGATATATCGTGGATAATATTCCACTTTATGACACGACAGATGATGATGAATCTACTCCAGTGATCTCTGGAACTAGTGGAGGAAACGAGCACACTAAGGTATTGAATGACGGTGAGGGGTCTATGCTCAAGTTGGAACCAACTCATAGCGCAACCAAGAAGAAGTCTCAGCGCAAACCCAAGCTAAAGGTCAAATATCTCATTCTTAATTTTATTCCTTGTACTTCCATAGTATTGTATTCTTCATTTTTACTACTATTTGTCACTTCAATTACTTTGTTTATCTTGTTGATTATGTTTCTTTGATCTTTAACAGCGGTTAAGAAATGAGTACCCGGGATGGAAATATGGGAAAAGAGCAAGTGAGACCAATAAGGCTGCAGTTGAATGTAACTTTTGTAAAAAAGTTACTACTGGCGGAATCTTTCGTCACAAACAACACCTTATTGGTACTTGCAGGGACGTCACACGGTGTGAACAATGCCCGGATGCCGTAAGGGAAGAAATGATAAGATATGTTGATCAAAAGAAGGAAGAAAAACGCCAAGCTTTACTTCGATCGGATGTGACTAAAGATATGGAAGAAGGTGAAGCTACTGAATAGTCACTTCCTTCAACAGTCATAAAATGCAACAAGCATAGCTAGTTGACGAAGCTGAGGAAAATGGTGATGAACAGTCTAATGATAACATTGGAATACAAGATTCTGACGATGTTACAGAAGTAAAGTTTTTAAACAATGAGAAATAGATGTTGAACCATTATAAATTTGATTTTGTTTGTCCTATGGTGTATGAAGGATTTTGTGATAACTACCTTTTAGCTTTTAATGTGAACTTCTGTGTATATTTATTGTCTCCGTTTATTTTGGTCTTTAATGAAGTGCGCGCTTTGCTTCACACTCTAACCCAAGTATAGGGCCTTGTCCCTTTTAGTAGCAAGTATGAGTCGCATACCAAAACCTATTTATTGTACAAGGAATAGTCGCGTAAATCCTCATAATTCGTAAATTTAATTGATAGAATTCGTAGAGTATCTGATGAAGACTTTTTCTTTACCATTAGACAGTGGTCTGTCTAGTGGCTTTTTATTGATAATAATCATAAAAAATTCTCAATAGGAATAAATACAAGCAAGGGAGGTTAGGCCTTACCTTATCAATCCTAATGAGGTACCTAACCTCTACTAGTTAACAACCACAACCACAGAGAAATACAAACTAGAGAGAATTAGATATTCTATAATCATCACAAAATTTTATAATACACTCTATGATGATATTAAAAGTGAGGATTCTTAAGTAATGAAAACTCATAAAGGCCAAGGAGAATATTGAGTTATCAACCTCAAACTTTCTTTTAATAATGTATGAACTAATTTAGATAGATTGGTCTTCTAAAGAAACCTGATATATGTTTCTCTTGTCTTCTTCTTCTTCATAATTATCCAATAACAGTTGATAGTGCATCACTTCTTGGATTTATTGAATCTTGTTGAAGTTGTTGATTGATACTGTCATAGGATTTTGCTTTGCGAGTTGCCTTGGAACGAACTCCTTAGTCATTTTACCATTCCAACTAGTGATGGCAAATGGGCGGGTTGAAAATGGGTCAACATAAAATGGATAATAATTCAACGCGCCCATATTTGATATGGGTAAAAATGGTTGGGTAAGAAATGGATTGGGTAAAATACTAGTTTACCCATATTTTCATGAGTAAATAGTATTGTACTAATTTCAACATAGAGAAAATATTTTAGTCTTTTTTTAGATGAAAAATATTGAAAATGCTTCATTTCTTACCCAACCATTTTTACCCATATCAAATATGGGCGGGTTTAATTATTATCCATTTTATGTTGACCAATTTTCAACCCGCCCATTTGCCACCACTAGTTGGGATGGTAAAGTGATTAAGGAGTTCATTCACCCAACCCATTTAAATATGGGCGGGGTGGACGGATTACCAAAATATGGGCTCATTTTGCCGGCACTAATCCCAACTATGCTTTCTTCCATGCTTCATTTTGTGGTTGCGTTGTTGCCTAGGAGAAATATCTGCATTCCAAGTTGCAATTGCAAAACATAATCCAGCATTTCCTCTTCATCACCCTCCTCAGAGATGTCCTCGTCATCTAGGTTAGCAAACTTATTTCGGGACGAAGTACTACTACCACCAACTTGAAGTTGTTTGTTAATGTTAATCGGTGCAAGTGAATGCAAATTTTCAATATTAGAACTCACCAAACGATCACTTAAGATTACAACAACATTTATTGATGGTGACAAACCTTGCTTGGAAGTTACTAACTTGGCACTATCATTACACACAAAAGTAGGAGTTGTTCTTCCTCTTCATCTGATATATCTATCCATCTCAGAGTACTTGTCACACCTTTTTTTTCCTTAGAAATAACTAATTCATTTGTAGAGTTAACTTGAGATGAATTGATCTCAATTGCACAATACTATTCGTAAGAGCATCAAAAGTGTTAAAACACATGACCTCTTGTGGAACAATTTCTCGAGCACCTAAATTCATAGTTTGACTATCTACAACTTGTTGCACGTGCTACTAATAAGCGAACCAATTCCAATACTTGGAGATTTTCTCTTCGTCACAACAACCCAATTAGATTCACTCCCTCACCTGTACTCTTGGAATTCATCAAGGCAATTGAATTAGTTCCGACATCACTTTCAATTTTTTTATTGAAATTGTCAACCTGTTGCGTCATGTTCTCAACCAAACATTCAATAATTTCAACACCCTGAGTATTTCTAGTGGTTAAACTTTGATCCCCTGAAGCCGATTCGTGCGCAACTGCGAGTTGCCCAAAGTTTTCTTTATTTTGGCACTCCTAATGTCATGCCACAACTACCTGATCATGGACACCACTTTTATAAACCACAAAGGATTTATTTTCAGCCCTCTTTTCATCTAATATTTCTCGAGCATCACCTTGATATTTTTCAATCTCAGAGCCTACTTGTGATGCTTCTTCTTGTTTTTTTGCTGCATTATTCCCAATAATAGTCGATATTCACTTTCGTTGTGGCCTTGGTGCTTACAAAAGTTGCAATAAAACGACAGATTACCATACACACTTCTGAAAATGCTCCACACTTTTTCCTGTTTTCTGGTCGACATATTGAATTCTCATGTGGCAAATTTTCTAGCAAATCAAGTTCGACTTTAACTCTAGCCATGCTAGGTCTCGAATTATCTTGAGTGGCTTTATCAATCTCTATTGGCTTACCAGCAGTTGAAGCAATTGACAATAATGTTTGGACTGAATTTAGACATGCGGCATAAGTTGCTTTTGGATTAGAACTAGTGTTAGTGTTATGAACAAAGTCCAACCCAATATCGATACCAAGGTCACACAAGTAGCGCTATTGGGCTGACAGGAGCTATTAAGCCGAGAGCAAGTAATAGTCCAGGCTGTTTGGGATCCGAGTCGAGTAGTGGGTGTTAAAACGGTTCCTGTTAGGTTATTAGCATTTTAATATTAATATTTAACATATTAAATTGCTTTATTTTGGAGTTATAAGAATGAACATTGGAATGGATGACTTCTACATCATCCATTTGCATTGGTTATCCATCAATATATTTCATTCTTAATTCCTCCATTACTCTTTGTAACCTATGTAACTCCCATTGTAGCCTATGTAACTCTCATTGTAACCTATGAAACTCCTAAGGCCATTATCTTCACTATTTACTACCTCCATTATCTTCCTATTCATTGCTAGGAAGACTTCTTATAGTATAAATAGTGGTAGTCTTCATTTGGTTTTAGTGACACACAATTCATAAGAGAAAACAAAGAGTGAAAGAGTTAGTCTAAAAGAGAGTTCTTATTAGTTGAAGGGAGGTGTTCTTTTTTGTGGAGCTTTGGACTCAACTCTTGTCCAGAGTTGTTGAGTTATACTTTGTGAAGGCTGTTGTATCCTGGAGGGGACAAGTCAAAGAGGACTACTGCTGGACCGGTGAAAACATTTGCTGCAGTGGGCTTGAATCTCCTTAAAGAGAGCGAGATATCCGCGCCTCAGCCTGAAGAGATTACTTTCTTCATTTTATTTTCAATTGTAATCTTGCAATTTTATTATCTTGTAAGTTTTTTCACTAACAATATTAAGGAGATTCAAAGATGGCTACAATTGAAAAAACCGCGGATGTCAAGATGGGAGATCTTAACAAGCCATTTCGGTTCAATGGTAACCATTTCAAGAGATGGAAGGGTAAAGTACTTTTCTACTTAAGTCTTCTCAATGTTTCTTATGTATTAACGGAGAAGAATCCAAATAAAGAAGACATCACCACTATGAATGATGATGAAACTATTTCTCATCTAGAGAAAGTGGAAAAGTACGATGGTGATTCCTATAAGTGTCGGTATTATCTTCTTAATTGTCTATATGATAATTTTTATGATTATTATGATAGAACTTACTCTAGTGCAAAGAAAATTTGGAAGGCATTGCAGAGTAAGTATGATACCGAAGAGGCTGGAGCGAAAAAATATGCAGCTAGTAGATTTTTTCGTTTCCAAATGGTGGACAACAAATCAGTGGTAGATCAAGCTCAAGACTTCATCATGATTGTTGGAGAGCTTAGGTCCGAAGAGGTTAAAATTGGAGATAACCTTATTGTTTGTGGCATAGTGGATAAACTTCCACCTTCTTGGAAGGAATTTCAAAAAACTATGCGCCACAAACAAAAGGAAACCTCTCTTGAAACCTTGATAATGAAAATCCGCATGGAAGAAGAAGCAAGGGGCCAAGATGCACTTTTACAAACAGAAGAGAACAACATCACATCGAAGGTAAATTTAATTACTTCGAATAATGCTACTCCTGAAACTCACAAAAATACTTCTTTAAAGCCTAAGAAGAAAAAATTCAAGAAAAATAATGGTAGACCTCCCAAGAAAAATAATGGTGAAAATCACCAAGCACAAAATCAACAAGTTCAAGAAAAGGGACCATGCTTTGTTTGTGGCAAGAGTGGTCATATTGCTCGATTTTGCAGATTCCGAAAACGTGGTCCTAACCCTCAGGCAAACGTTATCGAAGAACCTTTTGTGGCGGTGATTACCGACATAAACATGGTTGAGAATGTTGATGGATGGTGGGCTGATTCTGGTGCAAACCGTCATGTCTGTTATGACAAAGACTGGTTTAAAAAATATACTCATTTTGAGGAGCCCAAAACCATCATGCTTGGTGATGCTCACACTACTCAAGTGCTTGGAAAGGGAGATGTTGAATTGTGTTTTACTTCTGGAAGGATATTAACATTGAAAGATGTACTTTATACTCCTTCTATGAGAAAAAATTTGATGTCTAGTTTTCTTCTTAATAAAGCAGGCTTTAAACAGATTATTGAATCTGATCAATATGTAATAGTGAAGAAAGGTATTTTTGTGGGGAAGGGGTATGCATGTGATGGGATGTTTAAGTTGAATGTTGAAATGAATAAAACTTCTACTTCTGTTTATATGCTTTCTTCTACTAATTTTTGGCATGCTCGTTTGTGTCATATTAATGATCGTTATGTTGGAATCATGAGTAGTTTAGGATTAATCCCAATGGTTAAAAAGAATTTTGAAAAGTGTGAGGCTTGTAGTAAAGCCAAGATCACTAAAAGGCCTCATTTTCAAGTTGAAAGAAAAACTGATTTGTTAGAATTAGTTCATACTGATATTTGTGAACTTGGTGGAATTCTAACTCGTGGAGGTAATAGATATTTTATCACTTTCATTGATGATTTTTCTAAGTTTACATATGTTTACTTGATGAAAAATAAAAGTGATGCTTTTGAAAATTTCAAAACTTATCTCAATGAGGTTGAAAATCAGTTTGGAAGAAAAATAAAAAGAATTAGAAGTGATAGAGGCCGTGAATATGAATCAAATGAGTTTAATTCTTTTGTTAGATCATTGGGAATAATTCATGAAACTACTCCTCCTTACTCTCCTTCGTCTAATGGAGTAGCAGAAAGGAAAAATAGAACTTTGGTTGAATTGACTAATGCCATGCTTATTGAGTCACATGCACCTTTAAATTTTTGGGGTGAAGCTATCTTAACTGCTTGTTATGTGTTGAATCGTGTGCCTCATAAAAAGTCTAAATTGACACCTTTTGAATTGTGGAAAGGTTACAAGCCAAGTTTGGGATATCTAAGAGTTTGGGGTTGTCTAGCCTTTGTGAGGCTAATGGATCCCAAGATTACAAAGTTGGGTAAGAAAGTTACTACTTGTGCTTTTCTTGGTTATGCTTCAAATAGTACAGCCTATAGATTTTTTAATCTTGAAGATAATATTGTAATAGAATCTGGTGATGCTATTTTTCATGAAAATAAATTTCCTTTTGATACTAAAAATAGTGGGGGTCAAAGGATTGAACAAAATATTTTGTCACTACCTAGTTCTTCTACTTCAACTTTGAAAAATAAAGAAGTTGTTGATTTTGAGTTAAGAAGAAGTAAAAGAGCTAGAGTAGAAAAAGAGTTTGGTCCTGATTTTTATGTGTTTAATGTTGAAAATGACCCTCTAACTTTGAAAGAAGCATTATCTTCACATGATTCTATTTTTTGGAAAGAGGCTGTAAATGATGAAATGGAATCTCTAATTTCTAATAAAACTTGGAAGTTAGTTGATTTACCACCGGGTTGTAAAACAATTGGTTGCAAATGGGTCTTAAGGAAAAAGTTGAAACCGGATGGTTCTATTGATAAATACAAGGCTAGGCTAGTTGCAAAAGGTTTTAAACAACTAGAAGGCCTAGAATTTTTTGATACTTTTTCTCCGGTAACAAGAATTACATCCATTAGACTTTTAGTTGCTATGGCTGCAATTTTTGATTTGCAAATTCATCAAATGGATGTAAAAACTGCTTTTCTAAATGGAGACCTAAATGAAGAAATTTATATGGACCAACCCGAGTGTTTTGTTGAAGCAGGCCAAGAAAGCAAAGTATGTAAACTTACTAAATCCCTATATGGCTTGAAACAGGCACCAAAGCAATGGCATGAAAAGTTTGATTCCTGCATGATTGAAAATGATTTTAAAACAAATGAGTGTGATAAGTGCATATATCATAAGTCTTGGAATAATTCACATGTGATCATTTGCCTATATGTTGATGATTTGTTGATCTTTGGCTCTAACATGAATGTTATTGATGAAGCTAAAAATGTTCTTAGAAGCCATTTTGATATGAAAGATCTTGGTGAGGCAAATTTTATTCTTGGAATAAAAATAACAAGAACATGTGAGGGGATTTTCCTTGACCAGTCACATTATGTTGAGAAAATTTTGAAAAAATATAACTTTCATGATTGCAAGCATGTTGCTACTCCTTTTGATTCAAGTGTTCACTTATTTCCTGTTGAAAGTGAAAATGATGTAATAAATCAAAAGGAATATGCTAGTATAATCGGAAGTTTGAGATATGTGACTGATTGCACTAGGCCTGATATTGCATATGCAGTAGGAGTACTTGGCTGGTTTACAAGCAAGCCAGGTAATGAACATTGGCATGCTATAACAAGAGCTATGAGATATTTAATTGGAACGGAAAATTGTGGTCTGTTCTATAAAAAATATCCTGTTGTACTCGAAGGCTTTTGTGATGCGGATTGGAACACTTTGTCAGGTGATTCCTGTTCTACAACTGGTTATGTCTTTACTTTAGGTGGTGGTGCTGTTTGTTGGAGATCAAAAAAGCAAACTATAATTGCTAACTCTACCATGGAGGCTGAACTAATTGCTTTAGCTTCAGCTAGTGAGGAAGCGAATTGGTTAAGAGATTTATTGTTTCAAATTCCTTATTTTGAAAAACCAATTCCTCCTATTTTAATTCATTGTGATAGCACCGCTGCAATTGGTAGAGTTCAAAACCGTTATTACAACGGTAAATCCAGACCTATAAGGAGGAAACACAGTAATGTAAGATCGTATTTGACAAATGGTACCATTAATGTTGATTATGTCAAATCTTGTGATAATCTTGCAGATCCTCTTACGAAGGCCTTAACAAGAGAAAAGGTCTGGAGCACATCGAGGGGGATGGGATTGAAGCCTACAAATCCTTGAGTCATATATGAGGAAACCCAACCTGGGGACTAGAGATCCTATAACCAGGTTCAAAGGGAAAAACTAATCATATGATGACTTGTTGTGAAAAATGCACTATTTTTTTCCCTCCCTATGATGTGAGTGCATTATATCCTGTAGTTTGTGAAGGTTGAGTTGATAAAACTCTTAATGAATATCTGTAGCCCGTATGGGTGGAGTGTTAATCTTACAGGAGCACTCTCGACAGATTTCACCTATGTGATGTGTGGAAGTAGGTCGCTTCCTATGAGAATGGGGCTTATTCTCAAATGCACTCATGAAACCGGGATAGCACATGGCCATAACGTGCTGGCTGTTAAAGCTCATGTCAACACCTTGATTATTATGTGTGAGCAGTGATATTTTATTTCCCTTAAGCAGTCATAGTTCAAGTCTGAGACCACTACGACTCTGGAGTAAAAGTTACTGTTTCACTAAGTGGAGGTTCAATGCAGAGCACACCTTCATTATGCATAGTAGTCTTCCTTCAACTGATATACTCTCTTATCTAAATATTAAAATGAGTGGGGGATTGTTAGGTTATTAACATTTTAATATTAATATTTAACATATTAAATTGCTTTATTTTGGAGTTATAAGAATGAACATTGGAATGGATGACTTCTACATCATCCATTAGCATTGGTTATCCATCAATATATTTCATTCTTAATTCCTCCATTACTCTTTGTAACCTATGTAACCTATGTAACTCCCATTGTAACCTATGTAACTCCCATTGTAACCTATGTAACTCCCTTTGTAACCTATGAAACTCCTAAGGCCATTATCTTCACTATTTACTACCTCCATTATCTTCCTATTCATTGCTAGGAAGACTTCTTATAGTATAAATAGTGGTAGTCTTCATTTGGTTTTAGTGACACACAATTCATAAGAGAAAACAAAGAGTGAAAGAGTTAGTCTAAAAGAGAGTTCTTATTAGTTGAAGGGAGGTGTTCTTTTTTGCGGAGCTTTGGACTCAACTCTTGTCCAGAGTTGTTGAGTTATATTTTGTGAAGGCTGTTGTATCCTGGAGGGGACAAGTCAAAGAGAACTACTGCTGGACCGGTGAAAACATTTGCTGCAGTGGGCTTGAATCTCCTTAAATAGAACGAGATATCCGCGCCTCAGCCTGAAGAGATTACTTTCTTCATTTTATTTTCAATTGTAATCTTGCAAATTTATTATCTTGTAAGTTTTTTCACTAACAGTTCCATTATATGGGGCAGTGGTCGTGATTGAGGGATTATGTATATTGAAGAAAATGTTTGTACTCCCCTCTTCATCTAGAGTGTAAGCTTCTCATCTCTATTCTTCTTCTATCTTTAATTACTCATTATTTCTATTTCCATTGTAATTCGATAGTTTGACTATTGCAATTAGAATTGTAAGGTTGTAATCGTGTTCCAGTGCTCTTATTGATATAGTGTGGATATCATAATTATCCATTGGGGATGTTGGCCTCTATGATATTCAAAACGAAGAAATCACAAATATTGTGAAAGAAAAATAACTATATGTTAAATGTGTGTACATATTGTTGTAGTAATTTACTCATAGAATAAAAATAGATTAACAAAAAAAATAGTTACAAATTACACTAATTGATTAAGAAAAATGTATAGAGAACTCTCCCATATATAATAAATATTAGGCAAGATAGAATGCATACTTATATTGCAGCTATCTCTAATTTTCTTTTCAAGAAAATCAACAGTCTTTCTTTTGTAATGGAAGATTCATGTACTTTTTTCTTGTAAAGATGGTTCTTAACTTAAGTAAGAGAAATTAATCAATTAAATTAGAGAATTGTAACTTAAACTTTATGTTAGAATTAAAATGAATTAAATGAAAGAAAGTGAATGAGGGGAAACAAAGTCTCAAACATCTTTACATATTTCATCAATAGCTAAAGGCCTTAGTAGATAAATATGGCCAATATATTGAATTAAGTGTATTTAATTATTAAGTAACCCTTCAAATTCTTCAGATTTTCTATTTTCAAAGAGTGTTATACTCAATATATATTTATAGGATTATTTCAGTAAATCATATGACAGTGTCAACAACTTTATCAAGATCCAACAAATCCAAAAAGTAATGAACTATCAATTATTTTTGGACAGATTTGAAGAAGAAGACTAGAGGCAAATATTTCAGATTACTTTAGACGGACAAACTAGTTGTTTTATTTCATACATATATCAAATGAACTTTGAGGTGGCTAACTCATCTTTATTCTTAGATTTTATATTCTTGCATTACTTAAGTATCTTCATTTGTAATATCATCATAAAGAGTATTATAAACTTCATGATGATCATAGAATACCTAGTTTTCTCTAGTTCTTTTTTTCTTCATGCTTGTTAATAAGTAGAAATTTGTTGTCTCATTAGGATTAGTAAGATAAGGTCTAGCCCCCTTTACTTGTACTTATCTCTATTTATATCTTTTAAATTTTTTTTTAAAAAAAACATTTAAATAACAACCAAAAAAAAAAGGAATTCAACCTTTGACTTTTTGCTTTCCACTTTTAATAGAACTAATAGTTCTATTTTTTATTATGAAGTTTGTAAAATAAAATAGTAAATCAGAGAAAAAGTTATCTAAAAGCTATATAGCATACACCAAAGCAAGAATAATTATCAATCATGCAAAGACGTAAATCAAAAAAATTGAAGTCTTATTTTGTACAATAATTTTTTATTTGTAGTTATTTATTTATTGAATAGGAATTAACTTGGAAAAGAAAATAGTAATTTTTTAGTTGTAATTAAAAGAGCACCTCTGAAGAAATCAACAAAAAAATTATAAAATAAAATTTAAAGTAACAATGTGAAAGAAGAAAGTAGAAAAAAATGTAGAGAGATAAGAGATGACAACTTTCTTTTTCTCTCTTCCAATTATTCAAAATCTCTTGTGTAGTGTACAATGTAATGTCCAATGCCATCCTTTATAGGATATAATAATTGAGGGACTTAATCATGAATATGTCATTAACCCATATCAATGATGAAAGGTGAAAGTAACAAACATAATATTAATGAACATTAACAAATGTATAACATCTTCATTACTAATAGGGAAAATGCACAAGTATCCCCCCCCTCCCCCCCTCCCTCAACGTGTTGACATTTTTTTTCAAGCTAGAGTCACGTACACCGAAAAGGAGTAGAAAATTATTTATGAAATAAGTTCAGGAGTAATAGGACCTTAGTATAATAAAAGTGTGTCTTTGAGATTTCGGACATAGATGGAAGGGTACTTATGCATTTTTTCTTACTAATATAATAACACAAAAACAAAAAAAATCCACTTGAACACATAGAAAAGAAATCTAAGCAGATCTTAGTTAATCTACAATAAAATTATCAATCAAATATTAAGATACAAGAAGTGAAGAGAAGTAGCTATCATCAAAATTAAGACAATATATATCATGGCACAATTTACAGATCGAAAAATCAGTGAAGCACGGAATGATATTATAGCCAAGAAATATAGAAAATCAATAGTCAAGTTAGAAAAAGAAAGTGTTATGAAGAAGTGAAAGGACACTTTATATTTTATTCTTTAAAAATAGTTAAATTTTCAAAACTATTAAATCCAAATTTGTCGATCGGTTATTGTTCAAAGTTGGAGCATATGACTCTATATACTCATTTTATCTTTATTTAGTTGTCCTTTGTCCTTTTATAGTTATCCTTAATTACTTGTTCATTTTGACAAATTAAAAAAGGATAAAAAGAAATTTTTTATTATATCCTCAATTAATTACTTTGAAAAAGGTAAAACTTTTTTAAAATATTATTTTTTTAATTCATCTACTTCATAATTAATAGAGGTAAACTGGTTAACTCATTATGTCAATAATTATTTTCTTAATGTGTTAATTTAAAAATTGACAAGTAATTAGGGACAGTGAAAGTACAATATATATACTTAAAGAATTGTAAAGATAATGTACTAATACACATATAAGAATATGAAGAATCAATTCTGAAATGCATATGACTTCTAATGACTTTTTGAAATTAGTAAAATTGATATGTGGAGAAGCATATAATTACGATTGATTCATTGTATTGTACTCAATATGATATTTAACATTTATTTAAGGCATAATACATATATTAGACCCTGAATTTGAATTCAAATTTTAACTTTGACCTCCAACTTTCATAATACACAAACCGACACTTTAACTATCCAACTATTAAATAAATAAGCACATGAGTCCTACATGGCACAATACACGTAGGACAAAAAATGACATGTGGGACATGTGTGTCTATTTGTTCAACTTTATACAAGTTTAACTGTCTATTTGTTCACATCCAAAGTTGAAAGGCATACATGTAATTTGAAGCCAAGTTAAAGGGCACATTTATGTATTATGTATTTATTTAAACGTATATTTACATTTTCTTATTAAAGGAGTGTTTTCTTTATTTCAGGATTAAAAATTTTAATTGATTATAATAGATGAATTTAATTAAAATATTTTATAACATTTTCATTTAGTATATAGGAATAAAATGATAATTCAATTTTTTACTTTAGAACTTCTCACTTATAATAATTTATATGATGATATGATTAATAATTTATATGATGATATGATTATCATGAAAACAACTACAGAACAAATACAGACATAAGCATAAAAAATACCGCACAGAGTGCCCGCTCTAAAAAGCTGCCCTCCGGAAGCCAATGTCCCGGGGTCTCGGGGACTCATTCTGACTGAAACAAGGGGCGGGTCGCTTCTCACTTATAATAATTTATATGATGATATGATTAATAATTTATATGATGATATGATTATCATGAAAAGAGATGCAATAGACTCATGGTGGGCTAATTCGTGAATTGAATCAAATGGAATTTTTTCATTTTTCAAATTGGAACTTAATTAAACTAAAGATTTTGTACTCTTTATACGCCCTATAAGAAAGAAGAAAGAGGCTTAAGTCATCGCTTCAATCGATAAGGAGCTTTTTCAGGAGAGTCAGTACCAGCAATTGTTAAATAAAAATATGAATAAAAAAATTTAATCGCCTGGAGAGTCGCTTTTTCATTTTTAAGTGAATGTTCATTATGATAATAAAAATAAAAATTGTCCAAAATATATTTAAGAGACTATTTTAAACCTATACTCAAATATACATGACCCTTTTTGTCACTTTTTGTGCTCCTACATAAAAAAAGAAAAGAAGGGAAGATAGAACAAATTTAAGATCATCACAAACAAGGAAGAAATAAGAACTTATAACTTTGTGTGTCTGTGACGGAGTTCCAATTGTGGAAGGACATTTCAACTCCTGATGGTGTTTTCGATACGGAGAAAAATATTTTTTCGAAAGCAAAAGATATATAAATGAATCTCTTATTTATTTTTTATGTTTATTTGTAAATAAAAAATATCATAGATAATCTAGATAAATATTATAGAAGGAAGATGTGAGGCTGGCCCCAACTATGGGTGTGTTGGAGGCTCGGAATGACACAATCTGATGAAGTTGTTTTCCCCATTTATTTAAAAAAGTAATTTTTCTCATTTTAAGAAAAAAAAATCCTATAGAAAAAGTATTTTAGATTTTTTTGACTAAACAAACATGATAAAATTGAAAAATATTTTGAGCAAACTTTCATTAAAGGACAAATATTACTTAAAATATAATTTAGGGACCATTTTATAAACATTTTCTATCTACTCCTACATTTATTAAAAAAATATATATAAAGGACAGATAGAACAAATTAAGGATCATTAATAACAAAGCATAAATATAACTTTGTATTTCTGTTACTGAGTCCCAATTGTGGATTTCTAATTCCAGGAACAACCTTTTCTTCTGCTAAGAATTTCTCTTACAACAACAAAAGGTTTCAGGTTTGTTTCTTTTTCATATCTTTTTGCTTCTTCGGTTTGTATTAATCTGTGTTTTGTTATAGGTAATCATTCTTTATATTGGTCAAAAAATTTAAAAATATTGATTAGTGTATATTGGATTCTTTAAAAATAATGTATTTTTGAAGGATCGACATGACTGATGCAATATATAATATTTTTGAAGAGTTTGAGTAACATAAGTCAATTCAATTTCTTTGGTCTTTTCGAAAGTATTTTTTTTCTTAAATCGCGATCATTTTCCTTTTTAGAATCAAACAATAAGAATTTTGACTAATATTATTTTATGATGTATTTTTTCATCGAATTGATATATGTCAAAAAAATTGCAATTTATAATATTTTTCGTATAATTTTTGAATATCTAAATTTTTAATTTAAAATATCAATCTTATTAAAATTTTAAAAATAGTCAGTTTTGAGAAATATAACATGACAACTAAAAATCAACGGAGAGAATAAGAAATATGATATTAATAGGATGGTGAATAAAAATTAGGTGTATGTGAATGTAGATTGCCGTTTGAGTTTAAAGTTTAATGACTTTCATGGTTAACGAACACCTACTTCTCCAAAAATAAAACAATAATTCAATGAAAGAGGGAGAAATGAAAAGTAAATTAAACTCTTTGTTTTGTCTTTTTTCATCAATTCAATTAATGTATTGTAACCATTATTTTTTTTTTCCCAATAGGAACAAATATTAGTATTTATTGTGGAACAAATATTAGTATTTATTGTGCTCATCTGTACTCTCGAAATATTTGTTCCATTTTAGAAGGTTTCTTTGTTTAGTTTGCTTATTCTTTTTTTTCCAATTATATAA
>NC_028643.1:3839917-3842236 GCF_001406875.1 Solanum pennellii
GGTCAAACGAGCCCCGAAGCGAGCATACCCTTCATTTCGACGATTTTCGTGTGCTATAGCTCATAGTGGGCTAATTCGTGAATTGAATCAAATGGGATCTTTTCATTTTTCAAATTGAAACTTAATTAAACTAAAGAGTTGTACTCTTTATACGCCCTATAAGAAGAAGAAAGAGGCTGAACTCATCGCTTCAACCGATAAGGAGCTTTTTCAGGAGAGTCCGTCCCAACAATTGTTAAATAAAAATATGAAGAAAAATAAATTTAATTGCCTTGAGAATCGTTTTTTCATTTTTAAGTGAATATTCATTATCATAATAAAAATAAAAATTGTTCAAAATATATTTAAGAGACTATTTTAAACCTTATATTCAAATACACATGACCCTTTTTGTCACTTTTTGTGCTCCTACATAAAAAAAGAAAAAAAGGGAAGATAGAACAAATTTAAGATCATCACAAACAAGGAAGAAATAAGAACTTATAACTTTGTGTGTCTGTGACGGAGTTCCAATTCTGAAAGGACATTTCAACTCCTGATGGTGTTTTCGATACGGAGAAAAATATTTTTTCGAAAGCAAAAGATATATAAATGAATCTCTTACTTATTTTTTGTGTTTATTTGTAAATAAAAAAACATCATAGATAATCTAGATAAATATTATAGAAGGAAGATGTGAGGCTGGGGCCTACTATGGTGTGTTGGAGGCTCGGAATGACACAATCAGATGAAGTTGTTTTCCCCATTTATTTAGAAAAGTCATTTTTCTCATTTTAAGAAAAAAATGTTTTCCTATAAAAAAAATTATTTTAAATTTTTTTTACTAAACAAACATGATAAAATCGAAAAATATTTTCAGCGACTTTCATTAAAGAACAAATATTACTTCAAATATAATTTAGGGACCATTTCTAAAACATTTTCTATCTACTCCTACATTTATTAAAAAAATATATATAAAGGACAGATAGAACAAATTAAGGATCATTTATAACAAAGCATAAATATAACTTTGTATTTCTGTCACTGAGTCCCAATTGTGGACTTCTAATTCCAGGAACAACCTTTTCTTCTACTAAGAATTTCTCTTACAACAACAAAAGGTTTCAGGTTTGTTTCTGTTTCATATCTTTTTGCTTCTTCTGATCGATTCGTATTAATCTATGTTTTGTTATAGGTAATCATTCTTTATATTGTTTAAACTTTTTAAAAATATTGATTAGTGTATATTGGATTCTTCAAAAATAATGTATTTTTGAAGGATCGACATGACTGATGCAATATATAATATTTTTGTAGAGTTTGAGTAACATAAGTCAATTCAATTTCTTTGGTCTTTTCAAAAGTATTTTTTTCTTAACTCACGATAATTTTCCTTTTTAGAATCAAACAATAAGAATTTTGACTAATATTATTTTATGATGTATTTTTTTCATCGAATTGATATATGTAAAAAAATTGCAATATATAATATTTCTCGTATAATTTTTGAATATCTAAATTTTTAATTTAAAATATCAATCTTATTAAAATTTTAAAAATAGTCAGTTTTGAGAAATATAACATGACAACTAAAAATCAACGGAGAGAATAAGAAATATGATATTAATAGGATGGTGAATAAAAATTAGGTGTATGTGAATGTAGATTGCCGTTTGAGTTTAAAGTTTAATGACTTTCATGGTTAACGAACACCTACTTCTCCAAAAATAAAACAATAATTCAATGAAAGAGGGAGAAATGAAAAGTAAATTAAACTCTTTGTTTTGTCTTTTTTCATCAATTCAATTAATGTATTGTAACCATTATTTTATTTTTTTCCCAATAGGAACAAATATTAGTATTTATTGTGGAACAAATATTAGTATTATTGTGCTCATCTGTACTCTCGAAATTTTTGTTCCATTTTAGAAGGTTTCTTTGTTTAGTTTGCTTATTCTTTTTTTTCCAATTATATAAGTACTAGTAAAACATGCTAATAGAAATTAAGGAGTCATAATGAAAATATACTAGATGATTCATATTGCATATTTATTTTTTATGTTTCAATTTATGTGTTTTAATTAGACTTATCCTGAAGTTTAATAAAGTATCGAAATTTTTGAATTACATGATCTTAAATTAAAAATATTATGGGAGGCGGGTGTGGGGATAGGAGTGTGGGGTGGTGGAAAGGGGGTGATGTGCACGCGGCAAAAGTAGAAATTTCGTTAAGAGTATTTAAAATTAAGTTTTATATATATATATATATATATATATATATATATATATATGTATGTATGTATGTATGTATGTATGTATGTATGTATGTATATGAAA
>NC_028643.1:3842423-3864518 GCF_001406875.1 Solanum pennellii
AACTAATTGAACATGAAAAATCAAAAACACTTTTCCACTTAATACATCCTCTATCTAAAATTCAGTGACTTTCATCATTAAAGGGGAGAAAAATGGTCAAAATACTTCCTTTGACCCATTTTATTTGTTCATTTTTTGACTTTTTACTAGTTATTTTTGACAAATCAAAAAAAGATAATATTTTGATTATCATATCCTTAAATTTATTTAGAGAGATACTATTCTAAAAAATGTAGAACCTCTTTAATGAGTAAATTTATTTTGAAATTCTATCAATTAATAGAAATAAAATAATAAACTCATGATATTAATTATTATTTTTTAATAGATGTTTTAAATTAAAAATGAACAAGTAAATTCAGAGTGATTATATTTATGGGAGGATTTTTGTCATTTAAAGGTCAAAATATAAAAATAAAAAGGACAGAGGATCAAATCAAGGATCATTTATTCCAAAGCATAAATATAATTAAACAAATTAAGGATCATTTATCACAAAGCATAAATATAATTTTGTGTTCTTTGACTGAGTTCCCAATTGTGAATTTCTAATTCCAGGAACAACCTTTTCTTCTTCTAAGAATTTTTCTTACAACATCAAAGGTTTCAGGTTTGTTTCTTTTTCACCATTCTTTTTGCTTTTTCTGATCGGCTCGTATTAGTCTAGGTTTTGTTACAAGCAATTATTTCTTATGTTGTTTAGACTTTTTTTTAAAAATATAGATTGATTTTGTCCGATCCTCAAAAATGATGTATTTTTAAAGGATCAAGAAGAGTGATATAATATTTTCTAGTAAAATTAAGTCATTCCTCATTTCCTTTAGTCTTTTGGCTCTTTTTAAGGGTACATTTTTCTTAAATCCCGATCATGTCTTGTCTCCGGTATGATGAAAAAAGAATTGATCAAAAGATAGAAAAGTAGATGTGACACTAATAGGATGAAAAATCCCATATGAATAAATTAGGTGCATGTGAAAGGAGATTTCCACTCGAGTTTGAAGTTCAACGACTTTCATTGTTGAAGAACAAACACCTACTATTTTTATAAAATTAAATTCTTTTTTGTCATTTTTCATCAATTAAATAAATGTATTATAACATTTTTTTCCCAATGAGAACAAATATAGGTGTAGTATTTATTGTACTCCTATGTTCTCTTGAAAAATTTTGTTCCACTTTTTGAGGTTTATTTGTTTGCTTAGTTTACTTTTTTTTTCTTTTCTCATTTGTACTAGTACTAGTAAAACATACTAATAGAGATTGAGTCATAATGAAAGCACACTAGATGATTAATATTGAGCATTTACTCTTTATATTTCAGTTTATGGTCTTAGTTTGATTGAACATGAAATTTAAAAAAGTACTAAATATTAATTTGACTGAACATGAAATTTGAAAAAGTATTGAAAATTTTTGAATCAGATGGTCCTAAACTAAATACTAATTTTAACTTTTACCCTTAACTCAATTCAATAAATGTGGAGAGAAATTTGTATAGTGAAAAAGAGAAAAGTATGAAATTGAGATCAAAGAATAAATAAAGATATATAATTTAGTCAAATTACTCTTTTTTCAATTAACATTTTCTTAAAAAGCGTCAAAAAAAATATAATAAGTAAAATAGACCAAAGTGAGTATATGAGTGATGTATCAAAATATCAGCTTCCGTTCACTTTTATTTGTCCAGTTTGAAAAGACAAGAGATAATTTCACTTATTTTTTAATTTGTCTTTATTATTAATTATAGTCATTTTCAAAAACGTTAAATTTATATTATTCAAAGGTAATATTGTAAAAATGTCGTTTTATTTATTGTTCCTCAAAAAGTGTGATAAATCAATATTAATCAAATAAAAATGTACGAACGAAGTATATATATATCGAAAGTGATATTTTTCTCGAAACGGACTAAAAATGACGTAAACAGACTGAAATGAAAGAAATAAATGAGATGAAAACTCAAATAAAACAAATTGGTTGTGAGGAATTTACAAGGATAGTTGATTGTTTTATTTTATTTTTTAAATTTTTTTTTATTGTTTGATTGATAATATGAACCACTAATATTCCAACAAACTAACACAACACTTTCCAAGATGTATCTAGTCTTTTCATTGGTTAATATACATCTAACTTTTCTATGTCTATGCCTCAATAATTCGATTAACCAACATGTCAACTAATCAATTACGATAAACTGAATCAAATTTTTGCTATTTTTCCCCCTGTAGTACCTCGACGTGACACGAACATAATGCCTTAAGGTTTATGCGAATGAACCTTAAGAATAACATTGTGAGATTGCTCAATCTTTTTGCCTCCATCTAAATTGAGTTTTGAGTTTCTAGGTATCGATAATTTATTTGATCAACGAAAACCAGGTTGATCAAGAACGTCGTTTTGTTTCATCTTTGTTAGGCCATGGCAGAAGAAGAAGATGTCTATACCAAGGATGGAACTGTCGATTATCGCAATAAGCCTGCAAATAAGAAGAAAACAGGAACTTGGAAGGCTTGCCCTTACATACTTGGTAATAATATTAACTCATTGTCATTATGATCATTTCATAGTCTCGTGTTTTTTTGGAGTCGGGTCAAACATAGTTCTATACCATAATCTTCACGTATTATGTTTGTATCTTTTATTTGTGGGATAATGCACAAGTAGCCTATCAACATATGCCTGAAATCTCAGAGACACACTTATGCTATAGTAATGTTAATTACCCCTGAACTTATTTTATTGATAATTTTCTACCCCTTTTCTGCATACGTGGCACTATCTTGTGGGCTCAATGCTGGTTGACTTTTTTTTTTCAAGTTAGTGTCACATAGACCGAAAAGGGGTAGAAAATTACTTATAAAATAAGTTCAGGGGTAATAGGACCTTAGTATAGTATAAGTCTCTGGGATTTCGGGCATAGATTAAGGGGGTACTTGTACATTTTCCTTTTATTTGTCAAAATGTCTGCACATTGGTTCGTCTTCCGCCAAATATGTTGAATAGAGTGGCCTTGTAGTTAAGTACTCCAAGCAAACATTTACAATTTTATGCCAAACTATTGCGTGGTCACTCAACTAATTGTAGTTATTTCCGAAAGTCGTATTTCTTCTTGATTCTATTTGTTTTTCAACAGAGAAAGTGACTTTCTGAGATGCTAACTATTAGTTGAATGACTATACACGCAATTAGTTTGGCATAAAATTGTTGAGAAATCAACTTTCTGCGATTAGAACTATTATTGATATTAACTGTTGTCATTTTGACAGGGAATGAATGCTGTGAAAGATTGGCATATTATGGAATGAGCACCAATCTTGTGTATTATTTCAAGACTCAACTCAGTCAGGAAACTGTAACGGCGTCTAAAAATCAGTCGAATTGGTCAGGGACCTGTTATGTTATGCCTTTGCTTGGAGCATTTCTCGCCGACTCTTATCTTGGAAGATACTGGACTATAGCCATATTCTCAATCATCTATGTTTGTGTGAGTTTATTAATTTACTATCTGGTGTCTACGAGTGATTTAGCGACAGATTAGTAACGAAGTTCATAGCTAATTCTAGTTTCTTTTGTAGTGATTTTTTTAACTGATTTTTCTTATCATTATTCAAGGGGATGACACTATTGACAGTATCAGCATCAGTACCGGGGCTTAGGCCGATTTGTTATGAAAAGAATAAATGTCACTCGACGGATAGTCAAACAGCAGTATTCTTTGTTGCACTCTACTTAGTAGCACTGGGAACCGGAGGGATCAAGCCGTGTGTCTCATCCTATGGTGCTGACCAGTTTGATGATGCTGATCTTATCGAGAGGAACTACAAAAATTCCTTCTTTAATTGGTTCTACTTCTCTATCAACATTGGGGCTCTCGTTGCTTCTTCGTTGATAGTCTGGATACAACAGGATATTAGCTGGGGATGGGGATTTGGTGTTCCTGCTGCAGCTATGGCCTTAGCTGTTGTATCATTCTTTTCAGGATCTCGTCTCTATAGATACCAAAAGCCTGGAGGAAGCCCTTTGACGCGTATATGCCAGGTGGTTGTGGCTTCTCTTAGAAAATTTCATGTTACATTGCCTGCCGAAAAATCACTGTTATATGAGACTGCAGAAGCTGAATCCGCCATCAAAGGGAGTCGAAAACTTGCTCATACAAACGACTTGAGGTACGTTCAGAAATGACGTAATGATTTTTCATTTTCATATTGAAAAAGTAATTCATAAGAATGAAAGGTGTTAAGCTTTTGCTCAATTGATACATCTGAAAGAATCAATGCCTTGTGAGTCGAGCTTGTCACATAGAGTTTTAACTAGCTTGATGTTTGTAACATTAACGAGGTTCTGTCACTCGAATATGTTTGTTACTTTTACAGGTTCTTCGATAGAGCTGCTGTGAAAACAGGGTCGGATGAGAACAGAGGTTCGATAAACAGTTGGAAACTTTGCACAGTGACACAAGTTGAGGAGTTCAAGTCTGTCGTCAAGTTGCTACCTATTTGGGCTACTGGTATTATCTTCAGCACAGTGTATAACCAAATGAGCAATTATTTTGTGGTGCAAGCCATGTCTATGGATACATATTTAGGCAAAATGAAAATCCCCGAGGCTTCACTATCTGTTTTTGACACCATCGCGGTTATTCTATGGGTTCCTGTCTATGATAGAGTGCTTGTACCATTCGTACGAAAGTTCACAGGTCACAAGAATGGATTGACTCAACTCCAACGAATGGGAACGGGGCTTGTTATATCTGTCTTTGCTATGGTATCTGCTGCACTCGTAGAGGTAGTTAGGCTCGGGATAGTAAAAAGGCATAACCTTTATAACTCCAAGGACATCCCAATGTCAGTGTTTTGGCAAATTCCTCAGTATATGATAATTGGTTGTGCTGAAGTTTTCACATTTATCGGTCAGTTGGAGTTCTTCTATGATCAAGCTCCTGATTCAATGCGGAGTTTGTGTGCTGCTCTCTCTTTGACAACCACCGCGCTTGGGAGTTATGTGAGCTCGTTGTTAGTAATCATTGTCACGGATATTAGCACGAGGAATGGGAAGATGGGATGGCTAACAGACAATCCAAATTACGGAAAACTTCATTATTTCTTCTTCCTATTGTCCGTTCTAAGCGTGCTAAACTTCTTCATTTTTCTCATCGTTGCAAGGACATACAAGTATAAGAAGGCAATCAACAAGGACGACCCTGTTCCAATGATGGCTAACGATGATGACAATAAGCTCGCCTATTGATTTATGATGTAACTTTGGTTCGCCTTGTGCTAATTAGAATATGTTAGAAAAGTGTTATCTATTAGACACTTTTTACTCACATGACATAGCGTGTGAGATATATCTAAAAGTGTTGCATGTAAGGATATAGCGCTAGCTACAAACTTACATCGTCTATAATCCGAACGTATTCTATAGACTTATCTCATGGCTACATTTTCTCTTTGATTGTTATATGTGGTGTCTGGAGCTAGAGTGTTCGCTACAGGTTCAATGCAATCTAGTAATTTTGGTCAAAATTATATTTATCTTATGAAATTCATTAAAAACATATACCAATTACTTAACTTACAACCCAATAACTTAAAGAGGAATAATATTATAGAAGAATTGTTTGTTCAATTATAATAGAGAGTTAGATATATCATATATTCGTCTATTTGACTTATGATAATAGATGATTTAGGGGTCGTTTAGTAGAATGTATTAGGTAATTTGATACAAGTAGTAGTTATTGTATAATTCAATTCTTTGTTTGGTAAGATTTTATCTTATGTGTATAACTATGTATAGTTATATTATACATTAGGTAAATTATTCGCGCTTCGTGCAGGTGGGTACTTCCCAAATTAGGTCATCTTTTATTGAATTTATAGGGTAGCTATTAAAGATAGTATTAACTCATAAGGGCAACTTATTATCATTTTATTTTTTAAATGTCTATATGGTTGTTGATGTCTTAATCTTCATTGTTTGAGTCTGAGAAAGCTGGGTTAAGTATAATTCATTCCCTACAAAATTGTTTGCACGTCCTAACAAATTTTATTTTTCATCTACTCTTAGTAGGCATCTGTTAGGTAACAAGCGGATTATAAGCCTAATTTCACTTCATTGTATTTAGAGCTGTCAAAATAGGTTTGGCCAGCTAGATCGGCCCAACTCAACTCTTGAATTAAATGGGGTTGGACTCAATTTTTTAGCTCATTTAGAAACGAGGTTTTTTTAACCAACCTCATTTATTCCGCTGGCCTCATAGGCTCAACCCGCAAACCTCAGAGGTCAGCCTTCGGGTTGTGAATTTTAAAGATATCTATTATATATTTTTTAGGTAGTGTTTTACTTGTTCAGATTTTGTCAATAAATATTTTTAAATATATCAACATAACATCAAGACTATATTTTTTTACATATCTTTATATTTTGGGTCATTAACCCACTAAATTTTCTTATTAGCGCAAGTCCATTACTCCATTATAAGTATGGATCTTTGAACTCTTTTACTTTTCTTTTTTTATCTAAATTTTCACTTCTTCTTTATTGTCTTGTTTATGAAAACAGTAATCATGTAATACTTTTTGCTTGGATGAATCTTATGAATATTGTATCTTGCCTATTATGTATTTGTTTTGTAAATATTCACTGAATATTTTCACGACGGGTACATGAACTTTCTTGTGATAGCATGGTCACAAAAAACAGCATGATTAAAAATATTTTAACTAATTTCTTGTGACAAATATTCAAATCGTGGATATATAGGAAAAAGTCTGAGCATAACTAATTTTACCATTATAATTTTAATATTATTAATATGATATAGTCAATAATATTTTAACACACTCTATCAAATGAATACTCAGTGTATAGGATTTAAATTTTGCATAAAAAATTAAATTATCAGTATAAAGTGTATGCTCACAATTAAGATGAAAGTTAGACAAACTATTACTATGAATCTATGATCATAACATAAAATTAAATATAATTTATCTTTAAGTATGAAAATAATATAGTTCTAATTTTTTATGCTGGTATGTTTCTATATATATTGAACAAAACTAATCAAGTTGAGGTATAGACGTTTTGATTTAGAAAAACATATGTTATAAACTATTAAATGTACAATTATTATGGGTTGTATATGTTAATTTTATCATTTTAATTTGTTAAATGGTAAGATTCATGGGTGGATCAATATGCATAACAGATTGGATAGTAATGATGTATATTAAAAGTTTGTGTTTGAATATAAATATTGATTATATGCGTTTTGAGAAACATATAAGTTTTTATTGTGTCAACTTTGCAAGTGAATTTATGAATGAGTTTACGAATTCAATCAATTTAGTAATTTTTTTAAAAAGAATTAATTACTTTCTATGCCTCAATTTATGTGGCACTATTCATTTTTCGTGAGTCAGACAATTTAAGTTTAATTATGAATTTGGGCATAGAATGTTACATTTTTTAAATGAAATTTATATATTTGTAAATTGCGTAAAAAATATTATAAATCATAATATTATCAATTTAAAATATTTAAAAGATTTTTTAAAAAATTATGATAAAAAATAACTTATTTAAATCTCAAAATTTGAAAAGCGTCACATAAATTAAAGGGAATAAGAAATTAAATTCACCAATAATTTATGGAGAAACTATCCAATTACACAAACATTCCTACTATGTTTACTAATTGTCTCCATAGTTTGAAATAAATACATTTTATCACATTATTTAACAATTTTATATTAAATTTTAAGACAAATATTCTTAATATCTGTTTTTTGCTATCAAATAGAGTGAATTAGGGAGAAAGGCGAACGAGAACTAGAGGTAGACAAGCGAAATTTGTCCATATATATAAAATACATGGAAATCACCCTGAACACATATCATGTATAGGTTGAACTTCACATGTATCTAAAATATCAAATACACCAGAGAAATGGCAAGCGAGATATGAGAAAGGCAAACTATATTTGTCTATGTATCTCAGATACGAATAAATCCACTTGAGTATATTACACCTAATTTTAACTATATATATTTTGAAATATAATATCTAAACAAATCAAAATCTAATAAAATTCGTAATATTAAAAACTTTGTGTATCTAAATTATTAGAAATATGGCCTTCCAAGAACAGTGTGTTTCCAGTTAAACTCATCCAAGCAGATAAAACAGCATCACTCAGCTCAACAGTCAACACCCACAAAAATGGCCGCCGCCGCCGCCGGTGCCGGTGCCGGTGCCATTAACTCCGGCCTACGATCTCTTCTTCTCAATACTACCCTTAGACCTTTCACTTCATCTTTATTGAGAAAATTACCACTACCCACATACGTTTTTCTTCCCAATACCCCTTCCCGCCACAACTTTTCCCATCGACCCTTTTGCTCTATCTCACCATTGCCGGCATCCCAAGAAGACAGTTTTAGCAAACCGAACAGTAAATCACGACCCAATGTTTTACACATTCTTGAAGAAAGGGGGTTATTGGAATCAGTGACTAGCGACTCATTACGCTCCGTTTGTTCCGACCCGAATTTGGGTCCGTTGAAAGTGTATTGTGGGTTTGACCCGACTGCTGAAAGCTTACACCTTGGTAATCTTTTGGGTATAATTGTGCTTTCTTGGTTTTTACGTTGTGGGCATAATGCTGTGGGGCTTATTGGAGGTGCTACGGGTCGAATTGGTGACCCTTCTGGGAAGAGTTTGGAGCGACCAGAGCTTGATTTAGTGACTTTGGAGAAGAATATATCTGGGATTGCTGGTATTGTTAAGAAGATTTTGGTTTGCTCACCAGGTGTTTGTGAAAATGCTGGAGAGGTACAAATTTTGAATAATTATGATTGGTGGAAAGATGTGAAGTTTTTGGATTTTTTGAGGAATGTGGGGAGGTATGCTAGAGTTGGGACTATGATGTCGAAGGAAAGTGTGAAGAAAAGGTTGGAAAATGCAGAGCAAGGGATGAGTTATGCTGAGTTTACGTATCAGCTTTTACAAGGTTATGATTTTGTGCATTTGTATGAAAAGGAAGGTGTCAATGTGCAAATTGGTGGTAGTGATCAATGGGGTAATATCACTGCTGGTACTGATCTTATTCGTAGGCTTGTAGGAAAATCTTCCGATAATGGAGCTGTTGTTGGCAGCGTACCGGTTGTTTTTGGGCTTACTTTTCCTTTGCTTCTCAAGAGTGATGGTACCAAGTTTGGAAAATCAGAGGATGGTGCAATTTGGCTATCCGCTTCACTTTTGTCGCCGTATAAGTTCTATCAATACTTTTTTACGGTCCCAGATGATGATGTAGTGAGGTTTCTTAAGATACTTACTTTTTTGAGCATTGAAGAGATTGCAGAGCTGGAGAAGGATATGGGAAAACCAGGATATGTTCCTAACACAGCTCAGCGTAGGCTGGCCGAGGAGGTTACACGGTTTGTTCATGGACAAGAGGGATTGGAAGAGGCTCTAAAGGCTACAGAGGCTTTGAAGCCTGGAAATGCTGATACCAAATTGGATTGGAAAACAATTGAAGGTATTGCAGCTGATGTACCATCTTGCTCCATGAATTATGAACAGGTGTTAGACATACCAATTTTGGATCTTTATGTTTCCAGTGGTTTGCTTGAAAGCAAATCAGCTGCACGACGAATGCTTAAGCAAGGGGGACTTTACTTGAACAATGCCAAAGTTGATAGCGAGAGTAAGAAGATTGAGGCAGATGACATTGTGGATGACAAAGTTATCCTTTTGTCTGCCGGGAAAAAGAACAAGATGGTTGTTAGAATATCCTGAGCTGTTGCTGTTCGTCTAGTTTTCCATTTGTGTTCATATGTAAGGATGATTGTGGCTATTCCCACTGGTTGAATTTGAGTAGTTGCTATTGAATCATATTGTAGATGACAGTTCCATATTAGCATTCTGAGTTGGCGAGATACACAGTTTTACATGATATGCATATGATAGAACGAGAGCAAGACGGACAAGTGTTGAGAGGAAGTGAGAAGTTCTACATTATCGCAACGGAAAATTTTTCCTCTTCTCTTGGTATTTTTATGTAATTATTTTTAAAATAATGATCCAGGAGGGAGACAAACATGAGCTATGCAAGCTTTAAGAATTTCTTGGATACTTGCAGAATTTCATTTAATTGAAAAAGGTTCTGCTTGTTTTTCTCCTTGGACAGATGTGATATCTTATTGCAGTTAGGAGGACACTCCTTATTTATGGTTCAACTTAAGTGGTTGCATCTTTCGCCTCTTTTCTATTCGATTTTGCTATATATGTTTCATTCGACATGATTGTAGAAGCTAGTTCTATCACAGAATCTGCAATCTTGTTTTAGTTGAAAGCCAGATGCAAAGTACAATTGGCTTAGCTAATACTATCCTGATCCGGGGAGACACATAATAATTAGTCTGGGTTGACGAGCAACATTTGTTGGTTTCGTGAGATGTGATTTGAAATAGACTCTACCTTTATCAGTTTCTGGAACTGTACCAAAAGTTTTATTTGTTGTGTTCAATTATAAACTTGCCTGTCCATTCTCCTGTTTAATCGTTGGAGTAACGTAGATAAGTTTTTGTTTGTTTGCTGTGCCCTTTGGGTAGGTTGTGTACTTTTCTGTAAAGGGAGAATTGCATCAGCTTAGGTTTGTTTCTTCTGGTGACTAACACATTAGTTGGAAGTATTGAATATTTAATGTTGCTGGTATTGGTGCAAAAGAAAACTATGAAGAAGAAAAATGACATTGATTAAGAAGAAGAATAGAAGGAGGATGATGACCTCGTTTATTTTGTTTTGGGAAAATAAAAAGGAATGTTGCTTCTATCGTTCTTGGTCTCTAGCCCTTGATTCATTATGAGTCTTCTTTATACGATTGATATGCGTAACTTTTTTCAAATGTAAAGGAGGGGTGGCCTTTGCGATGTTGCTTATATTTAGTATTGTCAAAGGCAAAAAAGCTTTAGAAAACGCTCCAAATATGTTGAGGCTTTTGGCGCAAAGCGCAGTTAGATCGTGGGCTAGTTTCCTTAACAATTAATACATCCCTTTGTTAATTACATTTATTGTTTAGTATTGCTTAATTCAAATAGCATTTGCAAGAAATGAGGCGCCCGCCTTAGTGTCTTCCCTACACTGGAGCAACATAAGCAAGGCGAAGCATCCTCATTGAGCTTTTTGTGCTTCAGGACTTGACCACGCCTTAATACACCTTTGAAGTTTGAGCACACTGCTTATGTCATTCTTGGTGGTTAGCTTTAGCTGTATCTCTTAAAATTCAACGGCTTCTCTATTGAGTCTTATGCTTACATTGACATAATAAGACATGAGTTTTTACCAATGTGTTTGACCTACACGAAGGAAGGGTGTTAGAGGTACCTTCATAGAAACACTAGCATGCTGAATGTGTATCATTAAACTTAATATGCTCAATGTGGTTACCTTTTTGAATTTGTGAAGGAGTGATTCTTGGGCCTTTTTTATTTCTGATGTACTTCTTTATTTGGTTGTAACTTACATGTGTGTTGGAAGAGAACATGTATTTGCTTAGTTTGGCAATGGGGTAGAGAAGGACAGAGCTGAGGCTGGGCAAAGCATAAATAGTGAAGCGAAGATGAGTTCTTAGGCGAAGGGAATGGAGTGGAGCTGGTCAAATTCTCAAATTCATTTTTAAAAAATAGTGGGGGAATCGATAAAGTCAGCTCTCTCAGTCTTTAAGCCTGAATGCCTAAGTGAAAACTCCGTTTTTGTGAGCCATTGTTGCCGGCAGGTGTTACCTTTTGCAAATCCATTGTCTACATCTTCCTCAAAGTCATTGTTGACGGTAAAAGTGCTTCCTTTGGTTAATCTTTCTTTCTTCGTTCTTCCTTTATTTTCTAATGTTGGTCTATGTTTATTTGACTTTAATCTAACTTAGCTTGACCTCAATATGTTTGTAATGGTAGATATATTATGATTTTGTGATATAGTTTCCCTTGTTCCCGTTTGATTTTTAGTGTTGTGAATTGAATATAATTTTGTCTTAGATGGTCAACTTGTGGGTTTTCGATAAATAAATTACCATAGCTCAATTTCAGAATTTTCTATAGCAGTTTAAGCAGAGAAAAGGATTTTTAACTTCTCGAAGCATAAGGTTGACGATTGAATGAACTATTTTCTAAAATATAGGTGAAAGAAGAAAACACTGAAGGTAAGGAAAAAATGTGTACCTCCACTAATTAGAATGTATCAATCTTATCTTCTTATATAATTGAAGAAAGACTTGAACTACATTTAGGCAATGGTTGATGCATTCCTTCATTATCTTTCCCCTTCCTAGGATGAATTTGACACCTTCCTGTTCCTGCTCACTCGTTCAGTTATTTTTATTTTTTATGATGGTGATGTCGAGGCCAACTTGCACGTATCTCTGACTATTTAACAGGCACCTGCTACCTCTCGTAGCACAACTATCGGGTAACACTTCTCACCAATGCTTAGGCAGATGAGAAAAAATCACCTAGAATATTTTTTTGCCTCTGTTGGTATTTGAGCCTGGGACCTCATGGTTACTTTATTGACCTTTAGATCACACCCTCGCTTGCCTTACATATTTATTTTTAAGCAGTAACCGTCTCTAGAAGTAGGGTCCACTGAACAAATAGGGGTTAGTTAGATGGGATAATTGCTTCAATGTCTTGATTGTTTCAAAGTTCCTTCATTTTTATAGAAGTCCTTAATTTCCTATGGAACATTATTGAAGGCTAAGAAGAAAAAGTTAGTTGCATACAAGTGTAGTTCTGTAGTGACAAAGAACATGAGATCAGGAAAAGTAGAAAAAGAGATAAAGTGAGCTGCATATAAAGAAGAAGTGTGAAATTGCTAACGTTATTTCGGAATGAATAGGACTACTTCACTTTGTCTCTGTAGATCATCTAAACAATAAAGTCTAAAAGATATTATGTGTTTCTTCTAATTTGTGTGTGTGAATGCAATCTAAGCTACCCTTATCTGCTAGTACTTTGTAATCTGGAGGCTATTATCAGATCAATCTTACCAAAAACAGAGAATAAAATAAAGACTCGAAGGTTTCTTCCCATCGCAGACAACGGTAAACTCCATTTAGGTTCCACGTTCTTATATGGTTCTTGCAGCTCGGTGATTAGAAAGCTTAAGTCACGTCTGTAAGCATTTCAAATTCATAAATATGGGTCGCATATTGTGTCAAGAAGATATCTCACAGGGATGATTACTCCGCCAAAGACACATTGCCATGCTTTTATCTAAGAGTTCATATTGAGCTTGTTTAACTTCCTGTTAGTTCTCAACTTCTTTTCATTGTGCAGAATTCTTGCTATTCTAATACTATTATATTTGTTCTTCTACGTTATTATTTTCTGTGCTGATTGATGAGCCACTTGTGCATTTAACACATCAGCGACATTGTAATGAATGTGTTGCCATGTAACAATATGAAGCATCACAACAGTTTGGGGCAGTATTAGCGATAGTCAACTTCTTCAACATATTGATACTAAATTGATGCTTTGAACTATCTATTTTCTTTTTAGGTGTGATTTCAGTTATTCATAGAGTTTCACACTCCACTTTGCTCAATAAAGAGTGGTCTATAACAGGTATTGTTGGGGTTGCTGGTTGTGATTAATGGCGGCTGTGGTGCTGCAAGTATGAAAAATGGTGTGGGTGGATATTGCAGCAGTTTGATTTTGGTGAAGACTGTGGCATAGCTGCACGATTTGTTTAGTTTTGCCGCTAGCCTGTTAGTATGCTGCAATATACTGAAGCGGGACAAATAAGCTCAAATTGAAGGAAATGCTTTCTACATTCAGAATCTGAAATCATCCAATGATCTAACCTTGCTTTAGACTTCAGTGTGTTCTAGTTTTGTTGTTTCATCTTGTTAGAGTGGGTAAAAGTTCCACAATGGTTGGGGAATGGACGGATGGTCTCCTTATACGGACTTGGGGAATCCTTCCCTCATGAGCTAGTTTTTGGAGTTGAGTTAGGCCCAGGTGTCATATCTTGACATGGCATCAGAGCCAGGTCCGTTCCCGTTTGGACTCTTAGTCCACGATCAGTTGGGTCTGAGCATGAAGAGGGGGGGGGGGGATTAGAGTGGGTAGAAGTCTCACATTGGTTGAGAAATGGATTGGTGGTCTCCTCATATGGACTTGGGCAATCCTCTCCTCATCATTTTCTAGTATAATTCGTGTTTGTTACTTTATGATGATACAGAAGGGCTGGCTATTTGAGTTTGGTTCTCTTATAGTTGGAAAAAGCTCTCTAAGGATTTTTCATGTGTACATGTAGGGTACATGACCGGGTACGAGAGCGGCCTAATGAACTCCACTTGTGAAGAGTTGTCCTTGCAGCTATGTATTAGGTGTGAGGGATAGAAATAAATAGTGATGGGATAAGAAAATAAGGATAGGATAAAGTTTTTGTATCTTCTTTAGTTGTCATATTTGGGAATTCTATCACTTTAAGAACCAGGATTTTGTCTACATGGCAAGGCTTTTACTTGATAGCCATTACTACATAACATAACCTCACATCAATAGTTGCACTCTTGGGGGTCGTTTGATTCAGAACAAGTAATCTCAGGATAAGTTATATATGGGATAACTTATTCCATCACTATGATATAAATGGCGGGATAGAATTCATTATTAACCGAGTTTTGAACCGCGTAAAAAGTACATTGTGGCAGTCATGTTTCCTATATATACTTGTTTGGGTGTATTGGAATGTTGTACTGTTTTGTCACTATGGTGGCACAGTTACTGGTCTTTTGGGTTGTAGTTGGGGCCAGAAAAAGAGTGTACTAACAAAAGGTATTACTGAATAATGATGCATGTACTTGGAGCACTTTCTTGTCCAAAGTTAGAGTTGTATACATAGAAATATAGAAAATTGTGAGCATCTCTTTGTCTATTTTGGTTGTATCTTCCAAATGTACATATATTTATCTAAGCTAACGTTTGATCATAAATTTTTAAATATTCTTGGCAAATATTATTTGAGTGAAAATTTAGATGAAATTTCACCATGTGTTTGGTCATAGGATTTGGGAAATATATTCATCTTTTTAGAAAAATATGATTTATACTTGTAAGTAATAAAAACTATCAAAACTAACAATAATTTTATATTACAAGTCAATTGGATGTTCGATATAACAATAAAAAATAGTGTCCATGACACTAGAGCAATGTGATAACTTGAAATGAGTACAACAAGCATCATTCCATACATCGTGAAATAGACGAAGCACGTGACTTTGTTACCTTGAGCTAATTTTTCATTATTTTCATCAACAATAATATCATTATTTAATATTCACTAAATATTTCATCACTATTTTGGTGTTTACGTAAAAAATATGTAATACAACGCAAACAACTACTACTGAGGGTGTTTTCGTAAAAGATAAAAGTTTGGGGTAAATTTAATTTTCAAAAGATCCTAAATAATGAGATTTGGTCCAAATACTTTAAAAAAAGCTAGTATTTGGGAATTTGAGATATTTGCCGAAAATATTTACCAAATAAAAGCAAATTATATGGACAAACATTATTTGCCGAATTTTTTCCCAAATATTATTTGGGAAATCTATGGCCAAACGGGACCTTAGGGTCCTCTTGAATTCATACAACTTATCGAAAAAAATATCTCATCGAGGAATTTTACTTTATCTTAAATGTAATTTGATGATTATTTCTTCCTTGACTATCCTATCTTGGTGATCTGCAAACGAGGGTTTAGTGCTTCTTTATTGTAAGATGTCTAAAAGACTTAGCCCATTTTTAGCCTTTTTTGTTGTGGG
The DNA here is from genome assembly GCF_001406875.1 of Solanum pennellii. Lineage (NCBI taxonomy): Eukaryota > Viridiplantae > Streptophyta > Magnoliopsida > Solanales > Solanaceae > Solanum > Solanum pennellii. The sequence goes on from NC_028643.1 coordinate 3,858,266, forward strand.
AACACAAATGTTTACTACGGAAAAGGGTCGGTGGGACTCTTCACAGTATCTGTTTTGGCTCGATGCGAATAGATGAGAGGTCTTGAAGTGAAGGAGAATTATACATAATTGTTCAGTATTAACGTATTTCCTACTTTTAACTATCCTTCTAATCGCGCTAAGATAATAAGTTTGGTACAAATAACAAGAAAAATGAAAAAAAAAAAAAAAGGAACAAAACATAAAATGAGAAATAGAAATGTAACTATTCTGCTTAATATTCCTTGTTCTCAACTAGTCTATCTTCCTTGGTACTTTATTCTAAATATAAAAAGGAAGAATAACTTTTTTATATAAAAGAAAAAAGAACAATGAAATAAAAGAAACAAAATTGCAAATACCCAAAAAAATTCTAATAATTCTAGAAAAATCATCCTAGCTCATCCTCTGGTGAATTTGGGCTTTTGACAAACCTACCCTGCAATAATTTAAAAAAAAAAGAATATAAAACTTGAGGTCCGAATCATAATAAAGATAAAATCAAGGGATGCATAAAGAAATTGAAATATTTTTAAGAACATGTATAAGTACAAAAATTAGAGACTTTTTTTATTATATGAAAATGGATTATATAATCTAATTTACTTGTTAGATATGTTAATTAAGTGGAGTTTTGTTTACCCTTTATAAATTTCATTTATTTTAACAATATATGACATATAAATGAGGATTTAAGAAGAAATTGTAAATCTATCCCTAAATATAAAATTTGATTTTTTTTTCTTTTAGAAATTTTCTACATTTCTACCTAGTATAGGAAATCAATTTTTTTCCTAAAATTTAAAAGTGATTTAAAAAAAAAAAAAAATCATTCCCAACAAGAAAAACTAGTATAGAAGTTCATCATTATATAGTGTAAAAATAAAAAGTATCATTTCCTAAAGTTTTAAAGTGCCTTTATTTGATTTATTAGATCCCCCACCATCTTATTTGTCTGCACAATGATTGAGTTACAAGAATTTAACATTGTCAATTTTTTAATAATAATGATAAAAATAAAAGAAAAAATCATTTACCTTTATAAGATTTAGAACTTTTATAAATATTAAAAAATTGGTCATATGTTCCATGTTTTACTTTTTCTTTTTACTCATTTCTCCTTGTTTCACATTAAGGAATCAATTTTTTTTAATAATAAATATATATAAAAAATGTAGTGGAAAGATTTCTTGTTTTTAAAAAATACACCTTTTTATTTCTTTCTCTATATTTCAAGCCCAAATAAAATCAAAATAATTAATTGAACACTTAAAGTATCCCAAAAAACAAAAAAATTCACTAAAACTTATTATCAGATTACTCAAAAAATAATTATAATGTCGATAAAAAAAACGAAATAAATAACCTTAAAAAATTATGGGAAACAACTAACAATGTCTAAAAAAAACTCTTACATTTGTCAACGTATATAAGTCGATTTTTCTTCTAATAATAATACCTTCATTCTGGGTCGTCGATCCGCGTTGACTTTTCTAACTTGGTATCTAATTTTTTTAGAAAATAATCGAGTACGTCGTTTTTCTTTGTAACGTAACACACTAGCCTCTCTAATTCCTCCATTTTCTGAGAATAAGTCTATTTGTGCTAATCTGGCCTGCATCCAAAAAAAATAAAATTAAAAATTAAAAAAATTCAAAGAAAATAAATAAAAAGAAAAAATATATCTTATTCCTATACATTCTTCAAATTTTAATAAAATTTAACTAGTTCTAATTTCTTATGGTGAAAACAAACATGTATATAACAACATAAGGGTGAAAACAAAAATGTTGAATGTATCAACAAGACACTTAAATATTTTTTTATGAAATATATGATAATAAATATATATTCAGTAGAATTGCACAAATAAAATATTTCACTATTTCTTTTATGAACATTTGATTTTTAAAAAGTAAAAATTAAAATATAATAACGATAATAAAATAACAAAATAAATAAAGCAACAAATAATAATAGGACGAGTAGGGAAGAATTTTATAAAAATATCTTAACAAGATGACATACTTGAAGTCATAATAAATGATTTGATAATAAAACACTTTATTTTGGATGCATTATTAGTCTATTACGTCAACAACAACATTATTGAATAAACTATTAAGAAAAAGTAATATTTAAAATTATAACAATCATTGTGTGTTAAGGATGCATACACGTAGTATTAAACTAATTATTTATTAAATACTATATTTGATATCTACAATAATTAAACATTGATGGATTCAAATTAACTTCAAACAAGTATATACTAAAAGTAATATAAATAAATTGAACTTTTCAAAAATATTCTTAAAAAACACATTAGTGTTATCACATAAATTTAAATTATGGAAATAATTTTTTTTTTAATTTTATTAACGTGAGAGACTTTATATATCGAATTACGATTTTATATATTAGTGTGTGAAAAAGGTCCCACTTTCTAGCTGGAAAGAGGCAAGATTGTAACAGTCATTTGATGCCAACTACCAACTTGAATATTATGTCATGAAATTTAACAAAAAGAAAAAAAAATAGAGTCAAATAAAAAGTGTATAAAAAAGCAAGAAAAGTTTTTTAAAGAAAAAAAAATAAAATATTTCTTTATAATTAAAGAGAAAAAAAAAGCATGAAATGCACGTGTCGTGGTCCAAAAATTATGTTGCAGTTTTATCTTGTATGCTTACTACTTTCAACTAAAAATAACAGAATCGAATAAATAAAATTCTTCATAATATTTCAAATCATAAAAGATAAAAAATAAAAATTAAAAACTTACTTGTACATCATTTCCTGCGGCATCTGAACCCTGAATGTCATCGGAGAACGGTGATTCTTTATCGGACCACGCGTTCAAAATATCATCGAAATTCAATTTTAGTAACAACCCCGATTTTGGTTTAGGAACGTCGATTACCTCTTCTTTAATCGAATGATTTGAATTCTCCTTATTCTTCTTCCTTGTAATCGAATTATCTTTAGCTGATGATGTTTCCGCGCCTACTCTCGTCTCGACGAGTCTCTCAACCTTCTTTTTCTTCTTTTCGATAGGAGGTTTACTAAATTTCGGAGTAATGTCGGTAACGTTCACACTAGAAGTATACCTCCACCAATTATCACCATCATCAACATTTCTCAATGGTCTCACCCCACCTCTCATTGTACCAAAATCATAATATTGGTACCCATTTTCGAATCCTAATCCTATTGGAAAACCATAACAAGTGCCACCAGAATTATTCTGGTGGCGCTTGCTATGACTATAACTATAACTAAATATCGACTCATTCTTGAGTTCATTCTCATCTCTTATCTTTCCCATGATATTATCAATAACACCTTCTTCAATTTCCTCATCTAAAATCGATTCAGCATCGAAATCTTCATGAAATTCTTCACACATATCTATCGAACCACTCCCTTTAGAGTCGATTTCTCCAGGACTCAGGCATGGTTTTTCACAAGAACTAACAGATTTATGCTCAATTACGCAATCAGGTTTTTCAATCAATGGAGGATGAAGCAAAAACCCCGAATTTTCGACAATTTGGTAAGGGACAACCAAGTCTGAGGAGTCATATGAAAAGGGGTAATGTGGTTTAGTGAATTTGCAAGGCTTAGTGAGGTGTTTTGTTGAGAAAATTTTGGGATAAACTGTTGATAAAAGAGCAGCAGCTTCATTGTAGGTTTGATTAGGTCTTTTTCGAGGTGTTCGAGGTTTTCTAGTAGAGATTGCAATGGGAGAATTGCTCGATTCAGATAATGTTGAAGATGGAGAAGATGATTGGGAGATCCACGAGGTAGATGGAGATTTTATAATCTCTAAATCTAATTTATAAGCTGCTCTACCACCAGCTAAACAGGATGACATTTTCTTCTTTCAAATATCAAATAAACAGAGAAACAAAACAGAGAACAAAAATTTCAAAACCCCATCATTTGAGTACTTTGAAAAAACAAAGTAGTTGGTGCAATATACAAACAACTTTCTAAAACCCTAAAAAAAGAGTGAAAATTTTTTTACTCATTTCACACTATAAACCAAACTTTTTCGAAATAATATTATATATTTAAAGATTTATCAAATAAATGAGTCAAGCAACTTTCCCAGTACCAAGAACCTACCAAAAACATAAGAAAGAATTTTGACAAATTAGACAAATGAAGTAACTAATCCCAAGAGAATCTAACCTTAAACAAGAACAAGGGAGAATTATAGTTGGGCAAGAAGATGAAAGCACTGAATTCAAGAAATATCTAAGAATGGGAAAAGGGGTATTTAAATAAAGGAATTCACAAGGGTTTTGGGGTTTGGCATATATATATATATAAATAAATATAATCAAAACTATGAAGAAAAAAAATTAAAATTTTTTGAAGTATGATAGAAAGAAAAGGGGGTCACGGGGGAAGATAAAAGGCTAAGATTTGTTGTAAGAGTTCACTAGAAGAGATTGGGGTGTTTTTGGGTGATGGAAAATCAGTAGTACAGAAAGAAAAAAACAAACAAAGCCTACAACTATTGGATGGACCACTTATTGCTTTGTGATTTACAATTTTTTTATTTTTTACTTTTTTTTTTTTAAGAAGTGCAATTATTAATTTTACTAAAATATCCTCTTAACCCAAAGTATTGTTTGTTTGAAATCTTGTATTAACCTTCTTGATAAGTTTTGAGTATTGGATTAAATTTCGAATACTCGATGCTGATGTGATAAATAAATGTTGTGGTGTACGGATGGTTATTTTATAACTTGGAGTATTGTTCAGCTGATACAGTGAAGATTTGTTATGCATCCTTAATATTAGAGTGTTTAGCTATAAGTTGAGGTTAAGATGTATGTCTATATGTGTATCATGCCTAGTTTAAAACAAGCTCAAGCAAGTTTTGGTTCTCACAAGAATTATTATCATTGTTTTAATTTGTTTGTTTGTGTTGACTTGGTTTGATACGGAATTTAAGAAAGTAAAAAACTTTTAAATTTTATGGTCTTGAACTAAATAAATGTATCAAAATATTATTTAATCTTGTGGCTTTAAATATGTAATGTAGATCGTTGAAATTAAGAAGTCTTCAGATTAGAAAAGGTATTTTTCTAAAATAAACTAAAAAAGAAAGTAAGACAAACAAATTAAAATAAATAAGTATGAAGAAAAGATATTAACAATTTAGTTTAATCCCATCAGTGAGGTTTAATGACGCTAAGATGTATCAAATCTTACTTCTATCTTTTGTAGGGTAGAAAATGATTTCGACGCATTGCGAACAAGCTATTAAACAAAATAACAATAAATGAAAGAACACATAACATGCTACAAAATCTATCATTAAAAATAATTATATTTTGTTTAATATTAAATTAATCATACGATTATCTAAAGATCTTGTCAGACTAGCTATTTAGCGATATATTAGCAATGAACTTTTTAACCAATTCATATTCTTTTTGTAGTCTATGGCACTACATAATATAAATTAAAAAAAATTGTACACCCTAAAAATTATAATCTACATTATTGAAAACCACTCTCATATATATTCATTTTGTTTTACTAGAGAAATACAAAAAAAGATGAAATAATAAATAGTATCTGTCTAGATATCCTAGGTTACAACGAAACATTTCAAAAATTTCCAATTCTGGAGAACTCAAGAAAATATCTTTCTTTTTCATAAATTATTTAATAATATCTTGAATACATCAATTTTGAACAAAAAAAAAAAGGTTCAAAGAAATGGTTATCTTGTTGTTTTATTATAAAGTATGGGGCAATTTTGTAACAAAGAAAGATAAATGAAATAAAATAAAATAAAATTTTTAAAAATAGGTAGAAAATACCATCTAATCCTTATCATGGGCACTCATGGATTTTCTTTGTTCTATCATAAAAACTGCTAGTACCATACCTAAAAAAAAATTTAAAAATTAAAAATTAAAAAGTGTTTCTTATCTAATGACGTGGTGTGTTGTGATTGGTTAATTGAGATTTTCATGGATGACGTGGAGTGTCTTATATGGAGTTAGAGGATTTTCACATGTATCTAGAAAATAAAAAAAAGGGGGGGTATATTTTTGGATGTAAAATGAGTGCAATGATTAAAACCCTATTGGTGTATTGTGGTCCTATATGTGTGGCATATGGCAATCCAACGTATGCCTCTTTATGATCAATGGCTTCTAATCAATATTGCACTACTACTCCTCTATGTTCTTCAAAACTTCCACAACTC
>NC_028643.1:3864976-3876962 GCF_001406875.1 Solanum pennellii
CCCCCCACCACCCACCCCCACCCCACACCCAAAACCCTAATTTTTTCATCGGTCATATAACGTCGAGGTATTGCAGAAAAAAGCAGTAAAATATGATTTAGTTTATTGTAATTGATCAGTTAACATGTTGATTAATTGTATTCTGCAACATGAGGAAAAATTATTGGCTTTTGAAGTAAAAATTGAATCAAACTTTTCTTATAACAATGTTGTTTGTTCAGATATTTTTAAAGTACTATAGGAAATGTTTGTTATATAGACATGACTATCCAAGCAAAATTCGACCTACTTCATTATAATTGATTAGTTAACATGTTGATTAAGTGTATTCTGAAACATGAAAAATAAGTCATTAGCTTTTGAAGTAAAGATACAATCAACCAACATGGGTTATGGTGCACTGGTAGGAGTGTTTCATCCTTAACTAGAGGTCACGAGTTTGAGCCCTGGGTATGGAGAAAATCCTTGGAGCGCCACCCCTGAATGGGTTCTGCAATGCGCGATTCGAATTTAGTTAAAATTTCAATGTAGGCTTCGGACACCGAATAGAAAACCAAAAAAAAGTTTCAGATATTATTGGACGACTCTACGAAAATGTTGTTATATAGACATAACATGACTCCCCCTACAAATTCGATTTAATTTATCGTAATTGAGATTAGTTAACATGTTGGTTAATCGTATTTTGAAATAGGAAAAAAAGTCATTGAATTTTGAAGTAATTAAAGTGCAATCTAACTTTTTTCATAACAACGTTATTCGTTCAAATATTTTGAATTGCTATAGAAAAATATTGTTATATAAACATAACATGACAAATCAATTATTCAAAAAAAGAAAAACTTAATCATCGTAATAAAATGTTTTATTATAAAACATGACTTCTAATTGTAGTTAAGAAAAGAATAGAAATTGATGAACACCATATGAACAATGCCACAAAGGTAGAAACTATAATCATCATTAGAATTATTAATTTATTGATAAGCATATGAGTATAATTTCAAGTATTCCGTAATAAAATTTGTGCCTTTCCTATTACGAGACACTTAATTAAATAATCGATAAAGTCTAATAATCGCTTTGAATTAAAAAGTTTGATACTATGAAAATTTAAAGTTTTATTTTATTTCTAAAGATGAAATGAAGATTACTAAATTTTAATCGCGAAAAAAATTAAAGCAAATTTTATATATCTAATAAAGTCTTTACGAGTAAAATTACTCTATTGGTAATATCAACGAAATAGTCCAAATATGCCTAAGTTATAAAATGAATACCATCATTTATAATTATTAAAAATAATAAATAACTTTGATATAATGTAAGCTACAATATAAGCTCAACTTTTACAACTTGTTCTGCCTATAGGCCAAGACTATCATATTTCAAATTGCATTTGGACTAATGAGGATGGATGTGCATTATATTGAAATTAGGTTTTAGGTCTAACTTAGATCCCAAAAGCTAGCTCAAAGGGAGAAGGATTGCCTAAACCTTATAGCATCTGGTGCGTAGGCAATTTTTTATTTTGGGAGTCCCAACATCAGGTGAGACGGACTTTGCTCTGGTACCATATTGAAATTGGATTTTAGGTCTAATTCACACCCGAAAAGTTAGCTCAAAAGGAGGAGGATTGTCCAAACCTTATAAGGAATTCACCCTTCTCATTAACCATCGATATAAAACTTTTTTCATTCTTTAACACATTTACCCCTTCTTTTAGGTCCCTTTTGTGCAAATACTGATTGCTAAATTACTTATTTTGTAATTTTTTTTCTTACAAATCTTATTTTCTTTTGGTCTAGGAATTTCGATTTTATAAAATTCAAAAAGATTATTATATTATATTATGTTCTATCTATAGGGTCTACAAGAGATCCTTTTTAAATATTTTTATGCTTGGTACTAATAAAAATATTATCTATATATATATTTAAAGAAAAAAAACGAAAAAGTATAATAAAATAAAATATAATATTTTTTCGTAGAAAAACATTTTCCATTTTATTTACATGACCTATTTATCTCAAAAAGCAAAGAGAACCATTAAGTTTAACCATGATTTACTTTAGAAATATCATAATAGATGACCTTAGAAATAAAAAGTTAATAATCAGCTTAATTAGGATGAAATTAAATTTTGTCTATGTAGGGACAAAAACAAATTGCAGAAAAAATAGAAAAGATATCAAAATGAGGTCCCAATTTTATTTGTTTATTTTTTTTCTTCTTGCCTTATTTGAAATACAGTTTATTGATTGAAGAGACCTCTCTGTACAGAGTTTTCCCTTTTACAGCCTTTAAGGATTCTTTATCATAAGATATTTTCATAATATCTCAATGAGGATTGAATATTTAATTAGGAAAAAGTCAGGTATATTCATTTTTCAGAGTTAATATATTTTTCGTTATTAAAGTAATTCATATATATTTTTATTGTTATACAAATGATTTGTATATTTTTTTTAATGAAAGTGAAAAATTAATTTTAAGTTATATAAACTTTAGATTAGACGTGAATATTCTATTGGTTTTTCATTACCCTTTTTTTTAAAATTTACACAGTTAGTTTTTAAATAACATAATAACTATAATATATGCGATGTAATTTTACAAGAAAGATATGAAAAGAGTAATTTTTATTCAGATTTTATTTCTACTTTGTGAAGATAAAACTATTTTTTCAAAAAACAAAATAAAATTACCACTCAAATATAAAAGCAAGCTTAAAAAAACATAATAATAAAAAAAGTCATATTGAAAAAGGGAATAAAATGAGAAATGAATAGTATCAACAATAAATAAAGGGAATAAAATGAGAAATGAATAGTATCAACAATAAATAATACATTAGTTCAAGTAAAGGAAATAACCAATAATGATAACATTTAATAAAATAGTAGGATAGTAATAAATAAAATAATATTGGTAAAGGAAACTAAAATGCTTAACTCGCTGTTAATCTTTTATTTTAATCCTCAATCTTTAAGTCCTTTTATTTATGATTATATTCTTGGTAAGTTGATATAGCGTCATGTCTCCTCATATCGAACTTGAAATATTGCCTTGATATTATTTTTTAAAAATTGATCTAGTTACAAATTACATTGCTAATTTGTTGATAAATTACACATATTTATATTTAATTAATTATTGGTAAATAGAATTTGTGCTTAATTTTTGTTACTATCTAGACCGTCGTGATTGATACCCACACTAACTCTAAGGTAGGAGAACGACTACTACAATCAAAACAAACAACTAACCAAAAACTAAGGCATTTAAAAATACAAAAGCAGTTTTAAATAACTAAATTATTTATTTAGGGACTAAACAACTAAACAATGTGAAAATTCAACCCCTAGATCCTGAAAGTCATTGTACCAAAACTTTACTAACGACAAGCCTAAGAACAAGGGGTACAACCCCAAAACTAAGCTACACCTTAACGAATAGTTTGAGTCCGAAGAGAGTGGACTTAAACAAAAGAGAACCCAAGGTAGCCCGGAAGAACTAGCTCACCCTTGAATTCGAAACGGTCGCTGATCTTCTAAACAAGGTCTGTCAATAGCTGCTGAAAGATACCTTGTACATAACAAAAATAAGAGCAATTCCAGTATCAGTACACAACCACAGTGTACTAGTAGGACCACACGGCTATCCCACTAAGTGAAACATATATAAGTAATCACAACATTATAAAGAAGGCATATACCAAACATATACAATATCATTATCATTCACATCAACAAACAGTTTCACAATTCTCAAAAATATACCATTAGATCATTTTAGAGCAACGATTAGTCCTTCAATATTAATCATCATTAGGTATGCACATAATCATCACAAGTAGATACACAACACAATTCAATGGTCCACTCATGGAACCCAAACCCAAACTATTAGTTTGCAGGAATGTGGAATTCGATCATATAATTATGTCGGAATGTGACAACCGATCTCAAAATTGTGTCGGAAACCAGAACGGGCAACCCGATTCAATAGTTGTACCGGAACGTAACAAAATCAATCCCCAATCACACACCACAATTACAAGTACATCGTCAAGATCATACAACAAGAGGTGATTCATGGCATACAATTATTCAATTATCCTCAATTACGATTAGGGTGATCAAGAATGCAACATTTACATACATACGTACATTATAACGAAGCAATTACAAACATACATCACACCAACATGAAATCACAATCATCACCTACCTCGAATCTAAACTTGAAACCCCTAAGACACTTGAATCTTCACTGTCCGAAATATTTTCGCATGTTCTAGGTCTACAACAATTAATATACGCGAGGATCAACAATCAAAGGTCTAAATATTCGGATTATAACAAACCCAATAACCCTAGACCAACCAAGATCCTATTACCCAAATTAAAATTTTTTCCATCATAATTCTTAGATCAAAACCCTTCCCCCATCGATAATAACCCAAGAAAATAGGTTCTACGGATCGAAAAACGGATTTGGGGTGTTAAAACCTTACCTTTAGCCTCAAGAATGGTGAAAAATTGTCAAGAACTCGTCTAGGTCGCCTCCTTAGCCCTAAAAGTCGAACATACAAAATATGGTCGATCGTTTAGGGGTTTATTAGCGCCTTTAATTTGCGTCTGGCCCGCTCCAGCGGCCTCGACGGAGACAAAACGTACCCATTCACGAAAGATCATTTCCGGGAGTTCTATTCGCTTGAATTCGATTTCGTAAAGTGGTACGAATTTCTTATCGTCTTAGCTATCCACTCGTGCAATAAAATTCATAATTAAATTTCTCATTCATTACTAGATTTTTCTACACCTTGATGCCTCCGATTTCATTCAAATCAGAACTAGGTTGAGAATTTTCAAGTTACTATCAAAAAGTTTTCTGACCCCAATTCTTTTTTCATTGACTTTTTTATAACGACAGAATCAGATCATTACAATTTTTCCTTTTTATTGTTTAGCTGAAGAATTCATCAGTCACTAATTTTAGATATTCACAGTTGCTAGGACGTCATCTTTATATTCAAAAATAAAAGAAGTAGATTCTTGATGAGTAAACCAATTTTTAAAAATTATTAGTTATTAACTTTATATTGCAAATAAAAATTATCATAAGAATGGCTTGAAAATTGAAAAAGAAAAAGTGAACTAGATATAAATATTTTTTTGTGACATTTTCAGTTGGAAATATATGCTTATAATAATAGTGAAAATTAATCACGAAACTAATAAAGGTAATAGTGGAAACATGCATCTGATGACCAATAGATTCCAGGTATTAATAAGTAGTTAAAAACATGAAATTGTTCGATGATAGGTCTGTTTCTCATTGAGGTTATTTATAAAAAAAAATTATTAAAAAAATTCTTTATATATTTTCGAAATTTAATTTTGTTAAATTTATTTATTTTTTTTTCTATTTGGATAGGGGAAAAGAAGCTTGGCGACAAGAGGAATGAATCATAAGAGAAGCAATAAGGTCTATTGTTTTGAGTTGTGATTTCAATTCATGTCTTAAAATAAAAGACAGTTTTATCTATGAACAATAAAGTTATAAGTAATGTAACTATGAATTTCATGAAAAGTAATTTGATTATGTTTCGGAATGAATATTGACGATATTGCGTAATACATACAAGTCAAATAAAATGTTATGCTTACAATGACAGGTACATGAGTAACACATAAAAACCTTCAATCATAAGATATTAAGGATAACAACGATTAGAAACGACCGTTAATTCAGTAGGTTATGGAGAAAAGAGAGTAATCTAATCAATAATAAAATAAAAAGTTAACTAGGTGCACTAGTTTAAACCCTACACTTCTCCTCATGAGGGGATCTTAATAACTCAGTTGGTTGACTATCTCGAATCTCACCTTGTCGTTGAGAGTTCGATTTCATATATTGTGATCCCCTCCTTATTTCCCCATTCCCTACCCCCCCAATTTTTATTAAAAAAAAAAAGAAAAAAAAAGTAATACAATCAATACTAACTTGCCATGGCGATGATTAGTAGCTGATATGATAAGATGATTAGTCACACTGGATTAAAATACGATAAAGACTCTTATTAGTCAGGGGCAGACCCACATAGAGTTCATCAGGTGCTCGAGCACCCATTAACCTCGTCTCGAAATACATGTACCTATGTAGAAATTAAGTGGTATTTGTTTACAATTGACATAGATGATTTGACTGGTCCATTGAATTTTTTGGTGGCTGGCTGGGTGCTTAAGGCTCTTTTAGTGTTATTGAGCTCGAGTTTGAATCTCATTATCAACAAGTTCTTTTATTTTTTTTATTCTGCCACTTTAAAAGCACCCATAATCTAAAATCCTAGATCCCACTAGAGAAATTCTTCAGTATGAGCTAAAGCTTGAGGACAATGTTGTGTGAAAGTAGAAGACACATGGTCATGAACTTCTTTATTCAAAAAATAGAGAAGAAAAAATGATGATATCTGAAAAATAAGTATCGGCTAGTTTTGTGTCAATAACCATATAACTTAGTTTAATTATTAGTAAGCCTGGCTTGTAAAGTATGAGAAACCCCAAAGCCTTCTAGATTCAAACATTTATTTTTACTAACAAGCATGTGTTCACGTATGCTATTTGATATGAATTTGACATAACCTAATAGCATTGACCCTGACTTGTCTACGATTAAGAGAATTTATTAGAAATGTGATGAGGTAGGGCACAAAAAAGGTAAAAAGAAGGACCGTCATGTGTGCATAACAGAGTTTTCCTACTAATGATCTTTCTCGGTGCATAAACGAAAGTTAGCTTTCGAAGTATCACATAAACAAGAAAGTCAATAGACCTTGAATAGCCTGTAAGAAAGGACTTATAAAGAGGATTTTACTTGATTTATGTATTAAGAATTTCTCTAAATATGAACAAAAATGAAATTCAATTTTCAATTCTTATCACTTGGTTATTATTCTAGAATTCAGAACTCACAAAGAAAGATTAATGAATCTTTGATCCACCTATGTGTAACTATAAATCTCATTGAGAGTTGATTCTGATTGATGAGGATGAATAGTAAAAACATTCTTAACATGGTTAGAAACTAGTGTTTTCAATAGCGAATGAGTAAATAACGCGTAAAAATCTATCATTTTTGTGTTGATATACTCTTATTCCTTTATTTTTACTATCTTTTGCCAGTCACATAACCTAATTGTTTTCCCTCTTAAGATAAATACCAATTTAGATTATTGTTTTTTTTTTTGAATAAAAGAAGAAGAAAAAATAGAGTAAATTTAGACAATTTAACTAAGGAGATGTTTGACCATTGGATTTTGAGTTCAAATTTGAAGTTTTAACATAAAATTAATATTTGTTTATGAAATTTGAACAAAATTTCAACTTCATTTTAAATCACAATTTGAAATTCCAAATTATTCAAAAGTGGAATTTCAAGTTCCAAGTTGTAATTTCATTTTTTTTTTTTTTGATTGTGGGGTTCTTATTAATTTTTTTAAAAAAAATAAGAAATCTAAATTGCATTTCAAAAAAAAAATAATTCAAATCAACTTAATTTCAAACCAATAATTTATTTCCCCCAAAAAAGTTTTACTTGAGAGAAAAGTGAATTGTGTTTATTTAAGGAACTTTACATACCAACATTCTGGAATGTTATTAAACAACAAAATTTCATTAATTTTTGACCTGTTATCTTGCAACAAAAGATCATATGTCAATTTGCATCTACTTTTGTAAATATATATGAAATATCATTTGTCATAATCTCTTTAACTTGAGGACTAAAATTGAAATGTGTTGATAATTTCCAAAGCATTAATTAATAGCTTTAACTGTCTAATCTTTTAACAAAGAAAAGACAAGTACAAAATCTATGACTTTATATGGCTAGCTAGTTGATAAAGAGAGAATTTTCATCAAAAATATTGAAGGGCCAAAAAATCATCACAAGTATATCTTGATTAAATCTTGACCACAAATGTATATTTCATCAAATTTTCATGACCTATAGGTGGACTATACCTTATCTTGTGAGTTGGAATATTTTTAGCCCTATACTTTGGATAGCTATAATAATAAGAAGAAAGGTTTGAAACTTTTTGAATTTAGAGTTTTTAATGATTACACATAATTTATCGAGGATCTACTGAAATAACTTTTTTATCTTTTAAGATAGAAGTAAAATTTGTAACTTTGTGTAATTCTCTATCAGATTCGATTTGTGGGACTATATTAAATAAGTTATTATTGTATTTAATTTAGAAAACTGTTAAAATCAATAAGAGTTGTGGTATAGTGATAAATACACTTTCGTTCTCTATCAGATGTTTCAGACTGAGCTTCAGTCTTGTTAAGTACAATATCACCTTTGTTAGGACCAATTTACCTTTTAATGTTAAACTTTTCGATGCAAATTTAAAATATAATCGAGTCCCGAGTTAAATATGTGACTGAAAATTTACAAAAAGTAACATTTAAGTGCATATCTTTTTGATTGAATGTAAAGGTTTATTTGTCTTTTGTTGAGATAGAAATTTGAATGCAAAGTTTAGAGATGTGTAATTAGTGGAACACATTTTGACACCAATAAAACCTTTTGTCATTTGAGGCTATAAGTCATCCTTGAATTACAACCGTTCTAGCTAATCCTTCAGACAATATATAATTGATTAATCATAATTCAAAGATTTTAAAATCAACAAAAACCAAAATAAAATATTCTTGACAATTTTCTGTGATAATGAGGGGGGGGGGGGATATATGATTATTTGGTTGAATATATAAATTTATCTTGGATATTTTATCTTGTTTCATTAATAAACTTGGTATTGTTTATCCTAGTTTTAGTGGGACAAAATTTAAGAATTATAGTCTCAGGATAATTTAGTCTTCGAATCAAATAATTCTGAAATATATATTATCTGCTTATAAAAAATTTCAACTATATATAAAGTTCTCGTTAAAGGTAATTATAAATAATTTTGCGGACTTAGGTTTTGATAAGGGGTTTAATTAAATTTCTTTTGTATGAAAAAAATTATACGGTGTAAAGAGGATACACATAATTCTTTAAAGGGATAATTGAATATAATAGCAAATTAATAACCTAAAATAAATGGAGTAGCTACTGTTTGATTTAATTGTGCCCCATAGCAAACGTTTGCCAAAGTTTGCCAGTCACCTTTCTCCCAAAACTCTCGCTCGCCACTCTCCTCTGGTCGCCTCTCTCGCTTTATACAACAAAAGTGTATAAATTGTGTTTCTGTTTTGTATAAAGCGAGAGAAAATTGTATATACACATGCAAAAACATATATCTTCGTGCTATATACTTAATTATACAATTGACAAACATTTTACTTCGATTCAATTGTAAACAAATGCAAATTTTATACAAATATTGCAGCGAAAAAGGCCAGCGAATTATACAATTGTGAATTATACAATTGCAGTGAAATACAATTTTCTCTCGTTTTATACAACAGAAGTGTATAAATTGTGTTTCTGTTTTTGTAGAAAGCGAGAGAAAAACATATATCTTCTTCCTATACACTTATAATTATACAATATACAAACATTTTACTTCGATTCAATTGTATGCAAAGCAAATTTTATACACATATTGCAGCGAAATAGGCTAGCGAATTATACAATTGAGCATTATACAATTGCAGTGAAATAGGCCAGCGAATTATACAATTGCAGCGAAATAGGTTAGTGAATTATACAATTTAGGCCAGCGAATCATACAATTGTATATGTATAGCGAGGCCAGCGAATTATACAATTTAGGTCAGCGAATTATACAGTTGTATATGTATAGCGAATTATACAGTTTATATGTTTATTGTGGAGCGCAATTATGCAAACTTTGCTATAGCATACAAATATAAATTTTTTATTTGCTATATGTGAAAGTTGTCCTTTTTAAAAATATGCATATACTTATGGAATTCCATATCCTTGAAACAATAAATATCAATTGATCAAAAATATGTTTATATAAGTGTCAATATCCAAAATTTAGAAGTCCACTACTTGGGCTAGTTTATCTAGTTGGACTATAAATGATGAACCTTCTGATTAGACAAAGGTCCATCCACAGAATTGTGCATATGTTAAATAAAACAAAAACAACAACATGCCCAAATATAATTTCACAAGTAAATAATATTATAATAAAACTATATGAAATAACGACACTATAAAAAAATCTCAAATTGTCAACAGATTTTACTAACAATTTAAGTTGGTTAGTATTCTACTAACAAATTACCAACATATTTCTAATAGAATAATATTTTAAAACTTAACAACGGAATTCTAACGGATTACCAATATAAATCTTACTAACTAAGTATTTACGTTGGTAAATACGGAGCGAAAAAATGGCGCCAAATTTAGCAACCTTCTATCAATGGATTACCAAAAAAAAATATTACTAACGCACACCTTTTGTTGGTAATATTACCAACGAAGTATATATCGGTTGGTAAATATGACAAAAAATTGTTTATATAATTTATTAACATATTACCAATGAATTACTAACCAAACATTTACCAACAACAAGATTGTGATGCTAAATTTACCAACCAAATATAAATGTATTGTTAAATTAGTAACGAAATGTAATTTGTTGGTAAACTTGTCAACCAATATCAAATTAGTTGGAAATTCTACCGACGAATAAAGATTGGTAAAACTTCTATAAATTAATACTCGATAAATTAATAATTTCTCTAAAATAATATTTTCCTCCGATCCCGACTTGGGTCAATGGAAAAATTCATCAATTTCGATAAGATAATAAGATAATATATTTCCAGAAGACACCTATATTAATATATGATCCTATTAATATCATAAATTAATAATTCTTAAAAAGTACAAATATATCTAAGACAATTTAGTGAATTATGATTCTATTGCGTTCTGTTTTTTCTTAAAATTTAAATCTAGTTGAAGCTCATCTCTAATTTTTCTTATTGCATCCAAGAGTTCCGGTGTTGTCTGTTGACACCCAATTTTGGCCTAACATTTTAAAAATTCGTGATTTTGAAGCTTTATTTATTTAATAGCAAATTTTGGTCCGATGATTTTAAAATTCATACATTTTGAGTCAAATACAAAAAAAAAAAAAGAAAAAAACTGCCTTTCCCACATTGTCTCTCAAACAATTTTCAATTTTGCAATAGTCCCACATCGGTATTTCATCCTTTTTGAGGATTTTTGGGTTTCTATATAAGCCCACTTCATTCACTATTTTTAGAGAGGATTTGGAGGGGAAAACAAAAGAATACTCATAAAATTTTGAGAATTCTTGGTTCCCATAGTTTAAAAATTTTAAAGTGTTTTTGTGGTTTTTTCGAGTTGAGGAGGTGGAGTCGTCTCTTTCAAACTCGGAGTTCCGGTTCGCTGTCCAGAACCAGGTAAATTTTTTTTCTTAGCTTTGTTTTATTTAATTTCCCGCTCTTTTATGTTTTCTGTTTATTATATGTAGCTTGTTCTGTTTTTTAGTTTAATATAGTTCTAAAGTCAATTAATATTTGTGTTTATTGTAGTTTTAATATTAGCATTATTTTACGATTCGATGTTTCTTTATTTATTATTACTATTATTTTAAAATTGTTAGTCAACTATTTGCTATGTTAACTTTTCAGGGTTTTGTTATTATTCTATTTTAATGTTATTTTTTATTTTTATATATTATGTTATTGTTGTTTCCATTTCTAATTATGTTATTTTAGTTTGGTTGTTGTTTTCCATATTCTCTTGGGATAAGTTTGTTATGTTTTGTTGATGTTCAGTTTATATATTTTATATGTTGAAAAGGGCCGATGATAAAAACTCTCCGTCGGTTTTGGAGGCCTCCCCATTTTAAAAAGACGGAATTCTTATTCAAGTTTATATATTTTATATGTTGAAAGGGCCAATGAAAAATCTATCCGTCGGGTTTAGAGGCCTTTCCATTTTTAAA
>NC_028643.1:3877367-3879950 GCF_001406875.1 Solanum pennellii
TAATGTTATTTTTATTTTTATATATTACGTTATTGTTGTTTTCATTTCTAATTATGTTGTTTTAGTTTGATTGTTATTTTCCATATTCTCTTGGGATAAGTTTGTTATGTTTTGTTGATGTTCAAGTTATATTAAATATATTTGTTAAAAGGGCCAATGAAAAAATTCTCCGTCGGTTTTGGAGGCCTTTCCATTTTAAAAGACGGAATTTTATTTTAAGTTTACATATTTTAGTTGTTGAAATGGCCGATGAAGAAATTACCGTCGATTTCCAAGGCCTCCCATGTTAATAAGACGGATCTTTATTTTTTAGTTATTATTTGAGTTATTCATTTTTATTTATATTTATTTGGCACTAACTCTTTTACTAAGTGTCTTTACAGGTACCCGGAGGTGTTTCTCCTTTTATTTCATTATTGTAAATATTGACGTTAGGCAAACCTTAGGCCGATAATTATTATTTTATTTTATTGTGCATATTGAATGTTTATTATACTTGTACATTATTTTATATTCTTCCTCAATTTGAAAAAAAATGAATTCAGTCGTGAACCACATTTGTGGATTCCGAAGGGTGCCTAACCCCTTCCCTTCGGAATAACTTGAACCCCTTACCTAGAATCAATTTGGTTTCGTAAATCATTTAATGGTTTCCTAGTTTTCCTAAAATTAGGTGGCGACTCTTTTTTTTAAAACTCGTTTATTTTTATAACTTTGTTAAAATTGAATCAATTAATTATTTTCGAGTTGCCGCGACGTTTCGCCCTATTTCGACAGAGTAGGGATGTAAACAGAATGGCGACTCTGCTGGAGAGTTTAGAGGTTTTAACCAATATGAATTTAATTTTTTTTTTCAAATTGAGGAAATTTTTGTTCTATTGTTATGTTATACCTTGTATTTTTATATTTCGCTTATTATTTGTTTATTGTATTTATTCAGTATTTATTTTATTGTGTATATATTTTTTATTGCATTTCATGGCATAATTCCCGTCAAATGACAAATAGTTTGCATTAGGACAAAGGAAGTTACGTGGCTTACCACGGCTTCCTTCAGAAAAACACACAAGTCTAATCTTTGGAAGTAATAAACGAATAGTTGGCTTGCGGTCATCCAACGTCGTTTATTAGCTTCACCCCGTCGTCTGTCCGACTCGGGTAACCGTCACTTCTATACCAATTCTAGTCATCCTAGGATAGAGCAAAACCAAATCCGAATTTAAGCATCAGCCTAAGATGACCAACACCCAAGGCGTGTTGTGCCCATTAGAAGACCACCCTGATGTCCAAAACGGCCCACGGCCTAAATGGACGTTCATACTTATGTGTTTAAATTTGAAGGATGTATACGTTGTTTGAGAAAATCATGGTCTTATAGGGTAAGGATTAGATTATAGTTTATATAAATTAAAGAAAGAGCTTCACAAGCTACTAGCCTATTCGAAGATGTTGGCACCCGAAGATTACAAAAAGCCAAGAAAGAAGAAAGATTTTTCGTGGAGGCATAGTTTAGGGTCGTACCCCTGCGTGGGACTGATTATTTTGTATACATTTCTCCTATTATGTATTTCCATTAAGTTTTATTCATAAAATTTGTATAAATTTGAGTTTTGGGACAATGAAATATCTCAAACAACGTATACATCCTTCAAATCGATAGGCCTACCCTAAGCATAAAAGGGTCACATATTTGTATAAGACGCGCAATAATTGTTTGTATGCTATGTGATATATTTCAGTTTGTCTATAATTAAGACAGTATTTATGTGTTTAATTCATTATTTCTGTGATATTTTGCATTATCCATTATGTACAGGAACTAACACTTTTACATTTTAAGTTGCTCTTCTTTACAGCGAAAAATTAATTTATGTTCAAATTCAGAAATCATTATTTGTCTGAAGTCGCAAGAGACAAGAGGATTAACGAAATTAGAGTCCTTGCATTTCTCAATTATATCAAGTCAAAACAATAAATCAGGGGAGTATTTGACTATGAAGTGACACCCACTTATTTTTATTATTATTTTGCATGACGGTCCTGCTCTCACATATTTCTCATATTCTTGTAGGGATACCGTCCCCGACATCAGTCGGGGATGGTCATAACAATGTCTGGATATCGTGAAAATTGGAAGGAGACAAAGGTCCAAGAAAACATCCAAAAAGAGTACAACAAATCATTACTGTAGAAATGCGTAGGTTACATTCAGCAGACAATATAAATATTGATGATAAGAGGCTATAAAACATATTGATTAAGAAAAAAAAAAAAAGAACTTCATGACTACAAATATTAGTGGCGCTAGACCTAGGGATTTCGTTGAGTTGTCCAAATCTTTAAATTATTATATGCCTTATATGGCCGAACTACGTGTACCTGATTCTCATTTTGGTGAGATACGTAGGCAACCCTTCTAGGGTTCGGTATTATCTTTTTCAAAAAAAAAAAAAGAGGGTAAAAAGATTTTTAAAAAAAAATAGTTTGTGCATATTTTCAAAGTCATATCTGCCGAACTACGCGTACCTGATTCTCATTTCGGTGAGATACGTAGGCAACCCTTCTTGGGTTCGGTATTATCTT
>NC_028643.1:3884849-3903688 GCF_001406875.1 Solanum pennellii
AAATGGCCGATGAAGAAATTACCGTCGATTTCCAAGGCCTCCCATGTTAATAAGACGGATTTTTATTTTTAGTTATTATTTGAGTTATTTATTTTTATTTATATTACTTTGGCACTAACTCTTTTACTAAGTGTCTTTACAGGTACCCGGAGGTGCTTCTCCTTGAAATTATTCGAAAAAGTTCGAATTATATTTCATTCATTATTTTGTGGATATTGACGTTAGGCAAACCTTAGGCCGATTATTATTTTATTTTGTTGTGTATATTACATGTTTATTATATCTGTACATTATTTTATATTCTTCCTCAATTTGAAAAAAAATGAATTCAGTCGGGAACCACAATTGTGGATTCCGAAGGGTGCCTAACCCCTTCCCTTCGGAATAATTTAAACCCCTTACCTAGAATCGAATTGGTTTCGTAGATTGATAATTGGTTTCCTATTTTTCCTAAAAATTAGGTGGCGACTCTTTTAAAACTCGTTTATTTTTAAAACTTTGTTAAAATTGAATCAATTAATTATTTTCGAGTTGCCGCGACGTTTCGCCCTATTTTAACAGAGTAGGGATGTAAACATTGTCTTTTGAACTGCACCATAAAATGTGAAAAGTTCTAAATGTGATAAGCGTTTCCTTATGTGTAATTGGTTCCAAAGATACAGTATCATCTTCAACATAGATTTTTCTGATGGTATCTCTAGTTTCTTCTATGCTCTGTACCTCTGAACGTGTATCATTTTCATCCGGATAATTCAACAGGTTATTGACATCCATTTTATTGTAGTAACTGTGATTATTCGTCAATAACCTAATGTCCATGAATGACGTTTTCACAAGTAGGTTCATTTAAATTCTTTGAGATTGCATCCCCCGAACAAATTGCACAATATTGAAAACAACTTGATTTTGTCTTAAATATATTTGTTGTCCAAACAGGGATTGCGAAATTGATAGCATCCAAAACATTAATCTTTCCTGAGTTAGTTTGTCCCACTTCATAGTCTTCTTATATCCTATGATAAAATCTGTTCGATAATACATTTTGAAAGCTCTTATTATCCCAACATCACAAGGTTGAAATTAGTAAGTTAGTACAATGATTTTGATGTATTCATTATACTTTATGTATGCTTTTTAAAAAATGTGAAATCAATAAATATACATAAAATTAGTAAGATACAATGATTATGAATATTAAAACTAACCTTCATTAAATCTCAAACCGTTCTTTAAATTAATAAATATTAATTTATCAATTAAATAACATCTCTATAAAATAATAAAATTTCATGGTCCCACCTATATTAATTTATAGAGATTTTTTTAGTAGTTAATAAATTACTAACATTATTAAAATAGTTGGTAATATATCAACCGATCACTAATCCATTGGTAAAATTTACCAAAACATTAATTATTAGTTTGTAATATTACATATGAATGTTTAGTTGAATAGTAACTATTATCTACTCTGATAAAATTAATTGGTAAATTATTAATTACTAACTTATATTTTAATAGTTGGTTAATTACCAATTGAAGTTAAATTTTTTGGTAAATCAGTGTCTAGTGTTGAGACTTTTATATTTAGTTTGTGTCATTAGGCGTTTTAACTTTTAACTTTTAATCAAAACTTGACTTTGTTCAATGTTTTTGGTAAACATGCTCAGATTAGAACTCCGTCAGTGTCATTAGCTTCGAAATGTCATTTTTTATCTAATAGGAAGTTTGGTTCATATTTTGAGACTTTCATTTTTGTTTGCCATTAGGTGTTTTAAATTATGTTTAGACCAAAATTTGACTTTGGTCAATATTTTTATGAACGTGCTCAACTGAGAATTTCGTTAGCGTAATTAACTCCAAAGGTCATTTTTTATCTGGTAGGATTGTTGGTTTGAGTTTTGAGGCTTTCATTTTTATTGCGTGTCGTTAGGTGTTTTAACATATAAATTTTGACAAATATTTAAATTTGGTCAATATATTTTATAATGTACCTAGATAAGAACAATTATATGCGAAAAGTCATTTTTGATATAATAAGATAAAGGGTTCGGATTTTGAGGCTTCCGTTTTTAGTTTATGTCGTTAGGCATTTTAGCTTTTAAATTTTGGCCAAAATTTCAGTTTAGTCAATACTTTTGGTAATCATGCTCGAATTGAAATTTTGTCATTGCAGTTAGCCATATAAGTTATGTTTTGATCTAATAGGATGGTTGGTTTGGGATTTGAGACTTATTTTCAGTTTGTGTCGTTAAGCGTTTTAACTTTTAACTTTTGGCTAAAATTTGAATTAGGTCAAATTTTTTTGGGAAACATATTCAAATTTGAATTTTGTCAATGCAGTAAGCTATAAAAGGTCATTTTTCGCTTTATAGGATGACTGGTTTGGATTTTGAGATTTTCATATTCAGTTTTTACCGTTAGGCGATTTAACTTTTAAGTTTTGGCAAAATTAGATTTTCTTAGTATTTTTTGTAAACGTGCTCTGATGAAAATTCGATCAGTTCGATTAGCTTCCAAACATCATTTTTATATCTAACAAGATGGTTGTTTCAGATTGTGAGACTTTCATTTTCATTTTGTGTTGTTAGGCGTTTTAACTTTTGGCCAAAATTTAGACTTGGTCAATATTTTTGGTAAACGTGCTCAAATTAAAATTTTTGATATAATGATATGTGTCATATTGAGATTAATTTAACTTGTATCATAGATTTTGCACTATTAAATATGATTTATAAAATTGATTAAAATTTTTGAATTTATATTCGTGTTCTTAGATTTTTAAATGCAATAAATTAATAAATATTTTACTATTGTATAATCATTCAGTTAATAATATTTTGAACATATTGTCAATCAATTACTAAGTTAACATTGAACTTGAATGATATATTACCAATAAACTAACAATCAATTAGTAAATTTATTAGAAAATTAAATATCATACTAAAGTATTTAAAATTTATTACAAATAAGGGTTGTATTGTAGTGGTAAGTACTCCTCAATCTTTAACCAAGAGGTCTCAGGTTTGATTCCTGTTGGGTACATAATCATCTTTGTTAGGGAGTGCTCTGGCATGAATCCTGATTTAGTCGGGCTCCGATGTCGGTACCCAACACCGGATGGAAAACCAAAAAAAAAAATTAAAAGAAGTATCTAAAATTTATTGGCAAATTATCAACAAATTTTTTGTTACTAAAATTACCAACCAATTACCAATGTATGAATCGAAAAATGAAGAAAAAAATTTTGCTAACTCCTTTTCAATTCGTTAGTGAAGGTACTAACGATATACTAACCAAAAATTAGTTGGTAAATTTACCAATGAAAATTCAAGGCTATATTTCAAAATTTTGTAAAAACATCTTTGGGTGTTTACCAACTGATTTTTGGTTGATAAGTTTACCAACAAATTAAAATTGGTTAGTAATATTTATCGACGAGCTTTTTAGCAACGGATTAATATAAGTTGGAATTTGATTGGTAACTCAATTTGCCAACCGATTTGATCAATATACCAACGAATTTTTTGTTGGTAATTGAGGTTCCTTTTATAGTTAACATATAATAACAAAAGTTAAAGAACAAGAAATAAGAATAGTACCATAATAACTAGAACGGACAACAAATCAATACATTTCTATCTACTAATATGAACAAATACAAATTACTCTTCTATCTACTAATATGAACAAATAAATTTTATCTTTCTAACTTAATTTGTATCCTTTACACTTTTCTATCTAAAGTCATATCTTTAATGAAGGTTTCAAGTCAGATGAGAAAACGGATAAGAGCCATTGGAAGTATAAGTTTTAAGAATCACATAGTGTAAGAGTGAAATTGCCTCCGATCCCTACTCTTTTTCTTATTACATAAATTCCATGTTTTTAACGCCATCCGGATACATAACTAATTACGCGAATACATTACTATTGATGCATCAACTACGTCTGTTAAGCATAATAAGGGGAAAAATTTAAAATTAAATTCAGATCCCATGATTGACGCTTTTCAGTTTCACATTATTATCAATTATCCATTCACATATCGTATCAGATCCAAAACAATTGAAAATTCAAATCTCTTCTCCATGTTTTGTTTAATCAATTTTAATAGCAAAAATAGATGATATCCATATTAGTTTTCTTTTTTGTTCAAGTAAGATGACAACGACGGTTAAAGGCCTGATGAGAAAGCAATATTTATAGTTCAACAATTGAGTGCAACTATGGATAATAGAGTATCTGTATTAGTGACAATGTCACTCGACACTGTAAAATCAAGATTACAAGTTAGATGATGATTGTTGTAGTAGTAGTTCATTCAGTAGCCTTTCATAAAATACATAATGAATATTTTGATTTTACTGAGGCATTCAGAAATCTAAGAATAACGAGGTCAGTTATGAATGATGCAAAAGTGAAGAAATCGTCGTTGGTGAAAATAGTTTATTCATCAACTTAATTTCAGTCATTGTGACAGAATTGAATATTGATGCATTAAGAAAAAAATTGAGATTCGATACATGGTATAAAGTAATTCTTCTCCATTGATTATTAGGAATGATATGTGAGTAAGTTGTTGCCTCGAAGTAAAGAAACATGAGGTTGGATACCTCACATGGAAATCTGATACATTACGTTGTTTCTATATCTGGAGAAATTGTGTGTCGAAGGTTCAGAAAATATACTAAAAACTCTTAATATGAATATTTAAATTAGGAAAAATGCACAAGTACCCCCTCAACCTATGTCCGAAATTCCAGAGGCATACTTATATTATACTAAGGTCCTATCACCCCCCTGAACTTATTTTATAAGTAATTTTCTACCCCTTTTCGACCTACGTGGCACTAGCTTGAAAAAAAAACAACCAGCGTTGGGCCCACAAGATAGTGCCACGTAGGCCGAAAAGGGGTAGAAAATTATTAATAAAATAAGTTCAGTGGGATAATAGGACCTTAGTATAGTATAAGTGTGTCTCTGAGATTTCGGGCATAGATGGAGGGGGTAGTTGGGCATTATCCCTTTAAATTATGATACATTAGTAGTAAAATGAAGAGTGTGTATAGTAATTCTGAGTTATGATGTGATCATTATTTTGTATTTGATTGTATATGATACATGTAACAAAGGAATTAACAATTGAATTGTGTCAGATACATTTATATGACTAGCATATCTAGATGACTATTTTGTATAAAATATATCAGATTACTATTGTGTATTTGGTAGACAACGTTAATATGTATCAATTAAGATGTATAAAACAATTGTAGTAATTAAGAAAAATGTGAATGATACATTACTTTTTTTCATCTTTATGTGTCAATGGTTTGATAAATAAGTTATGACATGTTGTGTTTTAAAAATATCAAATTTGAATGTATCACATTGGAACAAAGAGTTTATGTGTATATGGTACATAAGTATTTACTATATATAAATTGCTCTGATTTATATCTATCGTATCATATACATTATGTCATATGAGTTCTTTATAATGACATTGAAATCAAAAGAGTTATAAATATGATACTTATCTTTATGACATCTAATTATATAAAGTGAATGTTTTAAGTATCAGATGATGTGTTGTATAACAAGATCACTCTAATTAAAACACAAAATATAAAAATTTTACATGATATAATTAAAAATAAATATGTTCATATTCAGACATAATATGAAACAATTTTAGAGTAACACTCTAAAACTTAAGTAAGATTGTCTTTAGAAAATAGCATCAATGGGTGTCTATTCAGTGATACGTAATTACTATTCAACATTTAATCAAATCATCTTGTTGCAATGGAGTAACGCGACCCTTGAGCTTTGGAGGATCATCTTAATTGCCAAAATAGCGTGACTTAGTCTTTTTAGTACTGTATCTCCGTAATAATGCTTCATATCTTGTGTGAAGATAATCAACACGAAAATCATTTGAATTGATGCTAATTTCGTTACTAAGGAACTAAACAAAAGTAGTTATAAAAAGTAAATCATCATGAGAAATATGTCAAGTTAATCATATCATACATAATTGTAATTATAGAGTATCTTAATGTTTAGTTGATACATAATGATAAAAAAGAGTAACTAATGCTCAATATAAATTGATGATCTATAAAATCTGACAGATATTTATATTTGATACTAAATGCCCACTAGTTGAACATGATACAAAAATTATCCACCACTTAAACATTTTACGAATAATGATTTACAGTTAAATTAGTAACTTGCAATGTATCTTATGTGTGTATTTGATACATTTTAGTAAAGTTTGTGTATTTGATATACACTCTAATAGTGTAGATTTTGAATGATACAACAATAAATATTATTTTTTTATCAATAACTTCACATAATTACTACAACTCCACACATGATACGAAAATATCCACTACTATTGAACATTACTTTTGTATCAATAATTTCAGAAAATTAAACAACTCCTCAAATAGTGAATAAAGATAATATAATTTACATAAATCTCGCAGTAAAATCCTAAATAACATCTTATCAATTAATTTGATAGACAATGTTTTTTTTGTTTATAGAATAATAGAATTTATGTATCAAGTATATTTATTGAATAATGTGTACATATACATAGTCTTCTAATTTAAATAAATCTGAACAAGAACTAAATACTACAGATACATAACAACAACTGATACATGATAGATTATACCATTTGATACGATATAGTCAGCATGATTAAATTGTAATGTATCATAATGTTGAAAAGAAAGCATTATACATTAATTTAAGAAAATAAAAATAACTAGATACATTAAAAATCTGAATATGCACATATATAAAAAGATGAAATGAAAAAATTGAAAAAAGAACCCAACGATCAGATATGTTTCTCCTTCTCCTTCTTCTCCTCAACATATCAATAATGTATCAGATTGTTGTTGCATTTGTGGTAGTCCATTGGATGCACAGCAAAAACCTTGTCAATACATTGTCATAACAAGTCTACCAGCAGCGACATTTTGGAGCAGAACGAGATGAACCCCAAGATCTCATATTAGTATTAGAAGAACTTAGTTGAGTAACCCCAGTAATACTAAATGAAGGGGCCTAGCCAATATGTATTAGGAAAAAATCAAGAAAAAATGGAAAAAGATAACAATGGAGAAGATAAAACCCTATTTATTCACAAATTTGAAATTGGTTGACTTGAGAGAGAGAATCCTTTTAAAAATCAAATTATTTGAAAGTTATAACGGCTGAGAATATGGAGTGAATTTAGGGAGAGAAAAGAGGAATGAAAAGGAGAGTAGTAAACGTGGGTTTTGACTGATTGATCTTATGCATATGAAATTTTTAAGAATTGAGAGAAATAAGGGATTTATGAAATATTTCAAAAAGGTAGGAAAAAATGAAGAATAAAATAAGTAAAGTTGTGGAAATTACTCTCTATATTCCTTTTTACTTGTCAAATATTGACTTGACATACATATTAAGAAAATATTGATTGCTATAGCGTGTTTACCATTTTACAAATATCTTTACCACTATATCTTTCGAAGGCACTTGATAATAAATTGTAGTTATAATTTGTAAGAAATTTTATTCTTTTTTGATTTGTCAAAAAAAGAAAAAGAAAAAAAGAACAAGAAAAAAGAAAAAATTGAATAAGTAATAAGGGACAGATGGGAGACACTACTATAATTATGATATAACTAAGAATCTGCTTGACGTTGTTGTTGGAAGATCAAAAGTGTTTCTTTTTTTTTTCTTCGATAAAAGCACTTTTTTTTTTTAAAAAAAAAACAGTGTTTGGCAAATTTTCAAAACTGCTTTTAAATGGAAGCAGAAGCAGTTTTTCTGTTGTTGGGAAGAATCTAAAAATTCCTGCTTCATAAAAAAAGTAGAAGCAGAAAATTATTTTTTTGAAGAGTAAAATATCCCTCCTATATATACATATTTACGAATATATCTCTTATTAATTAATTAACATATATCATAAATTTGGTTACGTTTCATACAAGAATTTTATTTGTATTTTAATTTTTATGTAATAATTTTTATTTTATGTTTATATACTATTATTATTTTTGTGGCAAATTTTGTATATATAGTGATTTAATTTATGGAATAGTTTTTAAATTTATTTTTTGATATTTTGAATTATATTTAAGTCATTATGCTAATATTATATTAATATTTAATTAATTTATTTATTTATATATAATATTGATTGAAAATTTGGATATGCATGTTTTTATTAAATTTTTAATAGATATTTAAAATAGTTTCCCTCTATAAAATTATCTTAATATTAAAAATATATTAATACTTACCTCTTTTCGTAATTTGACTCTCAAAATACTTTTTAGAAAAACATTTAGTCCAACATATTTTGCTTATCAAAAGACCTTTTTGAAAAAATCATTTGAAAAAGTATTTCTAAAAATAAGCATTTTTTTACCGCAATGCACTTTAATTTCGTAATTGCTAAACTTGAAAAACAATGTGATAAATTAATTAATTCATATTTATTTTCAATTTACTATATTTTATCTTGGAATTTATATATCTCATATTTATTACTTCCATTATTTTAAATTTGTTTGTGTCATTTTGATTTGACACAAAATTTAACAAAGTACATAAATTTAGATATATTTATTTTCAATTTATTATCTTTTATGTTGGCATTCCTTTTCGCAATTATTAATATCTCAATTTTACTTTATTTTATTTACCTTGATTTGGTTTAACAAAGTACTCTCTTCGTCCCTATTTACTTGTCCATACTTTCTCTTTTAGCTGTTCCTATTTACTTGTCCATTTTAACAAATCAAGAAATGACAAATTTTTTTCCTATCATACGTTCATTTAAATTTTTAAAAATTACCAAGTTTTAATTCATCCTTTTTGAAATTATAATTAATAAGGGTAAAATTTTAACTTAACTATGCTAATTATTGCTATCTTAATATGTGTGTCATTTCTAAAGTGGACAATTAAATAGGAATAGAGGGAGTATATAATTAAGATACATGTAGAATGTAGAAATTTCATTTAATCTTCTAGTCTTAAGCATATCTGGTAAGAAGTTAGAACTAAAAAATTACTTTAAATGATTTTTTTTAAACAAACCAAAAAAATTATTGAACAATTAAATTAAAGAAAAACAACTATTATTGATGCAGGTAGGGATGTTCAAGGTTTGGTTTAGATCGTTTATTTGTTGGTTAAAATCAAAATCAAATTAATTTAGTCATTTTTATAATTTTTAAAGTCAAACCAAATGAAAATAAATAATCGTCGATTTTGTTCGATTTTTTAATTTGAAAGTAACAAATATTTTGAGGACATACGTAGCTCGATAAAAAAAAAGACACATAGTACACATGGAAGCTGTTGTCGATTCAATCGAGCAATTATTCAATACTAGAGTTATTATTACACAAACAAAATGGTTCAATTAAGAGAAAATTTAATTATCTTATGTGAGGTAGAGAAGGTAATAACTTGGACTTAGGGTTGTAATAGTTGCGCTTAAATTTAACTTTTGAGCTCGAGAAAATGCTAAAGTTAAACATTTAACTTAATTACAATTTAACAAAATATTTATATTTTATTTATGAATAATATATTAATAATTATAAAATTTACATATATCATTATCGGTTCGACTTAATTATTTTACGATTTTTTTAGTAAAAACAAATCATACCTAATAATTTCAGTTATCAAAATTTAAAGGGAAAAGGGTCTGATATACCCCTCAACTTTGTCATTTAGAGCTGATATACCCCTTGTTATGAAAGTGACTCATATATACCCCTACTTGTAAACAAATGACTCACATATACCCTTTTCCTCTAACGTAAATGAAAAAATAATAATTTTAATCTAAATTTTTATTATTTTTTTCTAAAAAATATAATCCCATATGAGTAAATTTAATCCTCGCAAAACATACTTTTTTGATTTTTTTTTGTTTCAATGACTAATTTATAATTATTATTTTGATAATCAAATTTATTTATGTTTCACTAATATTCTTGTAAAACTTATTGTAGATGACCAAATTTTTTCTTTGAATACGAAATTAAATTACAATACACACAAAAAAAATAGTTTAATTTTTTTTTCTTTAAACTAAGGAATGAAAGAAAAAAAATAAAATAAGAATAAGTAACTCAAATAATTATAATAAAAGAAGTCAAAAAATAATTTATGTATGAAAAAAATTAAATATACCTTGAACTTTGATAGAAGAATCATATATACCCCTAAATAATTTTTTTAAAAAAAATTAGAAGTAATAAATATAAATTTAAAAATTATTTTTTGACTTCCGTTAAATGAAGGGTATATGTGAGCCATTTTGTAACGGCAGGGGTATATGTGAGCCGTTTGTATAACGGTAAGAGCATATATGAGTCACTTTTATAACGAGAGGTATATCAGTTCCAAATGACAAAGTTTAGGGGTATATCAGACCATTTTCCCAAATTTAAAACTAAATCAAATAAAATATCATTTTTCAAACAATGTGCTTCAAATTACAATTCAATTTAATTTTTTAACCATAACCATAAACAACCCTACATACATGTCATTCTTCATTGTTTATGCCATCTCGACCAATTCATTGATATTTTCAATTATACTTCTATTAAATATTTGATTAAATATAATATTAAACAGGGAGACAAAGAGGTTTTTAAGGACATTTAGTAGTAATTTTATTTTTCAGTCTCAAATTATATGTAATTTTAAAAAGGCATAATACATATATTAGACCTTAAACTTGACTTCGAATATTAACTTTGACTTCCAACTTTCATAATGCACAATTAGACACTTTAATTATCCAACTTTTAAATAAATAAACACATGAGTCCTACATGGCACCAATACACGTAGGACACCACGTAGGACAAAAAAGGACATGTTGGATGACATATAGGACATGCGTGTTTATTTGTTCAACTTTATATAAGTTTAAGTGTCTATTTGTGCACATCCAAATTTGAAGGATATAAATGTGATTTGAAGCGGAGTTAAAAGGCACATTCATGTATTATGACTTTTAAAAACTATTTGCTTACTTTAGAAATTTATGATTTTTTTTTCATAAAATAAATATTTTATGAAGAAAGATTATGCATATACTTAAAGACGTAAATATGGATAAAGTTAATTTTTTTTTAAAAAACAAGTAAAAGAAAATGAGATAAATAATTTGAAACGATAGAATTGATTAGGTAAACATTTTGAATGGTTGGATCAAGAAAATGAATCTTTATATAGTCAAATTAAATAATGTCATGTTAATTAATAATTTACCTTTTAAATAATGCATGAGGTCAAGTTGCCTACCCTTTAATTAATTAATTAATTAGTACTCAGGCAGATCACGTTTCAGTTTTAAATTTTGATTTTTCCAAAGTTCGATCAGATGATTTAAAAAAAAAAGGCATAATATATAGGCATAATACATAAATATGCTCTTTAACTTGACTTCAAATTACATTTATACCCTTCAACTTTGGATGTGCACAAATAGACTTAAACTTGTATAAAGTTGAACAAATAGACACAAATGTCCTATATGTCATCCTACATGTCATTTTTCGTCCTACGTGGTGTCCTACGTGTATTGTGCCATGTAGGACTCATGTGTTTATTTATTTAAAAGTTGGATAGTTAAAGTGTTTGTTTGTGCATTATGAAAGTTGGAGGTCAAAGTTAAAATATGAAGCCAAGTTTAGGGTCCAATATATGTATTGCCTAATATATATATTGAATCCTAAATTTAATTTCAAATTTTAATTTTTAACCTTTAATTTTCATAATGCACAAACAGACACTTTAACTATCCAACTTTTGAATAAATAAACATATGAGTCCTACATGACATAATACACGTAGAACACCACATAGGACAAAAATTGACATGTAGGATGACATGTGAGACATATATGTCTATTTGTTCAACTTTATAAAAGTTTAAGTGTCTATTCGTGCACATCCAAAGTTGAAGGACATAAATGTGATTTGAAACCAAGTTAAAGTGCACATTTATGTATTATGCTAAAAAAAAAAAAGTTGCCAAATACCCTTTGTCTATCTTGAATGTTTGTAAATGAGTAGAAAAATATTTGGTGTTTTACTTCATAAAATAGATTTTATATATATAGGAACGGATGGAGTATTTTAACTCAATATTATATTCTGCCCATGTAAATCATTTTATGAACAAAATTGATCAACATTTTAAATTTAATTAATTTATGCAAGTTGATCTAGCTAGTCCCTTTTCCCATATATGTTTCTTTCTTGTATAGAGATTACATCCTCTTTATCTTATAAATACTTTTAAATTGTCAATTATTTTGATTTTAAATATTTTGTACGTGATTTTCATATATAAATATTTCAATAAATTTAAAGAACTTAAATGATTTGATCAATTCACAAACTCTTGGAATCTAAATAATGCCACATATGACATATATAAGTTGACCCCGCAGGGGCGGAGCCAACCTTCAATCTGGGGCTCATCCAAATCCTCTTTGCCGAAAAATATTACTATTTATACATTATAATTTATATATATGATTAAAATTATTTTTTATGTATATATATAATACATGTCGAATTTCCTTCGATTAGTTCCTGTATTTAGTTTTTCAAATATTGAACCCCTCGTTAAAAATCCTAGCTCCTCCACCTAACCCCTTTCTAACCCCCTCTTTCATTCTCTCTCTCTCTATATATATATATAACTCTGTAAAATTAGTACTTAAGCAAAGAGAGAAAATGAGGAAGAAATTATACTTGTTATTAGTTTTGTTGAGTTCAATTAATAGTGTTTCATGTGAAGAAAAATATATTAGTTTGGGAGAGCATGAACATGGACAAATGGAACATCCATTATCTGGAATTAAACTTCATAATATTGTTGTTGCTCTATCTAAATCTGCATCCATTAAAGTTGATGGACCTACTCTTCTTGGCTCTAAGGTAAAAAAAAAAAATCATATTCATATTCTTCTTTTCTGATTTAGGACGAGTTCTGTGAGTTCAACTGAATATTATGTTATTTTTGCCTCGGAATCTTATTTGCTTGTTACTCTTCCCTATGCATATTATTGGATTTAATTAAGAGGTTTCTGTTAGTTAAACTAAATGCTTCATAATCTTTTTCCTATGTTAGTGTTGGATTTAAGATGTTATCTATGAGTTCAACCTTTTTATGTTATGTATGTATTTTGTGAGCTCAATTGAATGTGTTTTTGCCTTGGAATTTTCTTTTTCTATTCTATTCCTATCTATACAACTGGATTATATTAATTTAAGATGGATTTTGACTTTGAAATATAAATATTTGATGGCCGGCTAGTCATTTTCCCATAGTTGATAAGATTTCCCTCTTTAATCTGTCGATTCTAAATCATAGTTTGAAATTAATTTTTTCTAGATTATTTTTTTTAATTAATTTTGTTTATAATTTTTCTAAGTAAGAAGAACTTTTCAAACTGCACAAAGTTTCTTTCAATGATATAATGTAACTACATATTTGGCAAATGTATTGGACAAGGTATATATCAATGCTATATTTTGTAATTTCTTTGTAAATAATGTTCTTAGCCATACAAAAATATTTAGTAAAAGGGTGGTCAGTTCAATATCTTAAATTATATGAAGTATATAGGTCAAAAATTGCTTTTCATATTTATGTTAAAGGCATAATATATATATTGGATTCTAAACTTGGCTTCAAATTTTAACTTTGACCTTCAACTTTCATAATGCACAAACAAACACTTTAACTATCCAACTTTTAAATAAATAATTAACACATGAGTCCTACGTCGCACAATACATGTAGGACACCACGTAAGACCAAAAATGACATGTAAGATGACATGTGTGTCTATTTTTTCAACTTTATACAAATTTAAGTGTCTACTTGTACACATTCAAAGTTGAAGAGCATAAATATAATTCGAAGCCAAGTTAAAAGGCACATTTATATATTATGTTTTACGTTAAATCTTATACATTCTTATACAACATAGAGGAAGGAAAAGTTTATGTGTGTAGGTGGGGGTGGGGACATGATGAAAGGAATGAAGTAACAATCTTTTATGTTAATAACCATATTATATATTTTAGGATTTATTGATTCGATTAATTGGAACGAATCTCTTCTTTTCTTCATTGGAATAATATTTTAATGCAAGTTTTTCATGTATAATAGGGTGAAGATTTTGAATGGGTTACAATAAACCTAAGGAATGCAGAGCCCTCACAAGATGACTGGGTTGGAGTTTTTTCTCCTGCAAACTTCAAGTAAATAATCTTTTTTACAATTTTTATAATTTAGTGACTATACATTATTTATTCATAGTTATACTATATATATATTAGTATATAAATTGTACTATATAACTATAATAATACCCAAAAATGAAAGGCTAATAAAATGGCATAAATCACGTTTATAATATCTATACCTCTTTCAAATTTTTTAAATATATATGACACACCCACCCACATAAATGAAAAAAACAGAGCAAATGACAAAAATTACTTTTTTATGCTCAAGTTTAAAATAAACCCTCAGATATTTTTTAAAAATTTCTTAAATATTTAAACAAACTTTATTATTTACTCCGGATATGTTTTGGTTAATGATTAAATATTATTTAGTAAATTTATTTTTATTCGATTTTAAGAAAATGATTTTCCTACTTAAAACAAATAAAATATTTTACAAAACTTCCTTTCAATCTTACCACTTGACTCGGATCCTACATGAGACCAAATTATCTATCCTCATTCATGACCCCAACGCCTGACCTCAATTCCAATTGAGGACCCAACTCTAACCTCCACCAAGGATTAGAGTTGTGTCGGGTTCTGTGTTGAGGATCAAGCTCTGAGGGGAGGTTTAGGTTAGTATTTGGGTCAGGTCCCTTGTTGAGGTTGGGGTCAGGATAGGAGACTTGAGTCTGTGTTTGATGTTAGTTGTCATACTATTTGCTAATATTATACCTAAATATTCTCAAAATAATATTTTTTTCTTATTAATCAAATATCAAAAAATAAGTAATTATCCTTCCGCCACATAAATGGGTACCATAAATTAATTAGATATTTGTTGCTTTGACTCTATATTCTAAAGGAACAATACATAAAAAAAAAAAAAACCTCTGAACTTATCTGCTAAACTTACTTTGGTACTTTACCTTATAAATAATTATTTACCCCCTAATCTCATTTCAAGTGAATTAAAATTCACCCAAAAGCTGATGTGGCAAATTAAATAAAAGAGCGAGTGAAAACATAGAAAATCAAAAAAATAAAATAAATAGGCCCCTTTTTTTCTTTCCAACCAATAAGATTTGATCTTCCTCACACCCCACCACCTTGATCGATCAACAACCCCACCCTTTCGTTCCTTGAACCCTCCACCCATACCTTTCTTTCTCCTATTTCAAACCCCGCCGCCACCCATATTTGCCTCACCCCTTTCTTCTTCATCTTCTTCGACGAGCTTCCCTCCCCACCACCTTCTTTCTTCTTCTTCAAAACACCCCAACTTAATTTTTCATTTCAAATTATTCTTTGTTATTCTTAGAAGTGATGAATAAGAAAAAATGAAAAACCCAACAACTTGTTGTTGCTTCAAGATCTTACATATGAGAAGGTTTTTTTGATTATGATGAACTTGAAACTTTTTTTAATAAAAAAATGGGATAATGCACAAGTACCCCCTCAACCTATGCCCGAAATCTCAGAGACATAGTTATACTATACTAAGGTCCTATTACCCCCTTAACTTATTTTATTAATAATTTTCTACCCCTTTTCGGCCTACGTGGCACTATCTTGTGGGTCCAACGCTGGTTGACTTTTTTTTAAATTAGTGCCACGTAGGCCGAAAAGGGGTAGAGAATAACTTATAAAATAAGTTCAAGGGGGTAATAAGACCTTAATATAGTATAAGTGTGTCTCTGAGATTTCGGGTATAGATTGAGGGGGTACTTGTGTATTTTCCCTAAAAAATTTATAGTTTTTTCATCTCAAATTAGTTAATCCCTCCCATTAAAAAGAATGACCTCATTTTTAGTCTGTTTAAAAAACAATTACTTCTTTCTTATTTTTGGTAACATTTTAATTTCAGCTTTCCACACATGACATGTTTAAAGCACAAGATTAAAGGACAATTTTATACATTTGACATAACTTTAATTTAGGACCACAAGATTCAAAAGACTTCTTTATTTACTTCAACTCCGTGCCAAATCAAACCAGGTCATTCTTTGTGAGACGGAAGAAGTATTTAATTTGTATTATTTATTTATTTTGATAATGTGTTTTAAGAATTGAAGGTTTTCTAGTCTTGAATATGTTAGAGTTTGATTTTATTTTTATAATTTTAGATTAATTTCCAATTTTATCTTTATTTTTACCTTCTTAAAATTGTATAAATAAAAATAAACAAAAAAGAATTTAAAAACTCAAAATTTATAATTTTCAATATGGCACTAACGTGACAATGAAATGACGCGTGTGTAATACACTTGCCACTGTGAGACTGGTATTATAGTATTAGGGTTGAAAAATATCACTTCAAAGATGTTAAAAGGGGTAATTTAAACGCCTGTATAGTTTAAGCGCTAAAGTCAGTTTTGCTGTCAAATTTTAATAGTTTTTTTTTTGGCATAATACATATATTGGACCCTAAACTTGGTTTCAGATTTTAACTTTGTCCTCCAACTTTCATAATGCACAAATAGACACTTTAACTATTCAACTTTTAAATAAATAAACACATGAGTCCTACATGGCAAAATACACGTAGGACACCACATCGGATAAAAAATGACATGTAGGACATCTGTGTCGATTTGTTCAACTTTGTACAAGTTTAAGTGTCTACTTGTGCACACCCAAAGTTGAAGGGCATAAATGTGATTCAAAGCCAAGTTAAAGAGCATATTTATGTATTATTCCAATTTTCCCCCTATTCTTTATGATTTTGTTTTAAATTGTTTGGTTAATTAATTTAATATTTAATTGTTTGAATTGCAGTGAATCCATTTGTCCTCCACAAACCAGTAAAGAAAAACAATCTGGAGCACCATTTATTTGTACTGCGCCCTTAAAGGTACGTCTAACAACTTGTACTTCCAAAATAATATATAAATAAACACGTTAAAATTATGTATACAAACATATATAGTTATTAACCGAAGCGGATCCACACTTTCAAGTGAGGTTGTACGTGCAACTGTAATTTTAAAAAAATTCATATGTATATATGTATATCTATCTTGAGAAAATTGACCAAAATGAGTATATAATTAGGCGTGCACCCTGTTAGGATCGTAAATAAGCAAGTGTAATGCGAAAGCTAGCAATGCAAACCTCAAAAGACTACGAGTAAGAAGACAACGAGAAAATATATCAAAAGACACAAAGATTTAACTTGGTTCGGTCAATCGATCTACGTCCACAAAGGAGATAAATATGAGAGTACAAAATACAGAGAGAAACAACCTCAATCAAACTCGGAATACATGGGAGGTTCACACAAGTGATAGTGTATCAAGCTTGTGACCCATAAATTTTCCCCCTAACCAAAACTCTCAAAGCCCTTAAGACTACATTGTGAATGTTGATTAAGTTAGAAGGAACATGTCTCTATTTATAGAGTCCTAAACCTTTTCCTACTAGAAAAAAGATTAGTCAATTCAAAGCATTTTCCTAAAAAGAAAATCTATTTATGGTAAGAAATCAGGGCAAATAAAACCTAACACACCCAAGAGAAGCATATGAGTGAGTGCCCCTGTGTTGTTGGTACAAGCTAAAAGAACTAGACCAAGTAGGGTTTGAATCCAACCAAAGCCCGTTTTCACTATTTTTTATTTTAAGTTTAACTAGGTGATGACATTGGTGCATCTAAAATATCTTCAAATCGTGAGTTCGCTTTGATTTGGTTATTAGTTATGTGTATTATGCACTTGATCTCTCCTAATTTATATAGTAACACTTATACAAAAAATGTTTGATTTTTCTTTGTTCTTATTACAGTTCAAATTTGCAAATTACAGCAATGTCAAGTACACAAAGACTGGGAAAACTTCACTAAAGTTCCGGTTAATTAACCAACGTGGCGATTTCTCCTTCGCCTTCTTCTCTGGTGGTTTGCAAAATGTAATTATATTTTCAAATTCCGCAAATTATATGATGTCTTCTTACTATACGTTGTTTTCTCTGCTTCAGTTATCGCATTATTTAATTGTTTTCTCTGTGTTTATATAACATAAAACTCATTTTTTCCTTAACTTGAATTACTTGAGAGTGACTAGCTATAATTGGACACATTAGTGTTAAAGGTCCAGCCCATTTGTTATATTTTTTTTTTAAGTGAAAGCCCAATCACTTATTGATGTGTGGCCCATATGTTTTGGGCTTTGTTGAATTCTTCTAGAAGTCTTTGGGAGCTGCTGTTTTCTTCTGGGGTTTTTTGACGTGAAGAAAAAAAAATTGAGAGAGTGTGTGATAGAGAGAGAGAAGCAGATTTTTGAGAGAGGGTTGGAGTGCAGACTTTCTGGACAGCCTTGACAAAATTTCAGTTTTCCGGAGATCCGACCGTTGGATCGTTCTGAAATTTTCACAGCTGGTTCACAACATATAGCACTACATCTTGATGGTTCAGATCGTCAATCGGAGCTCTTGATCGTCTGTTATCACAGCTGGTGTAACCTGCGTTTTTTGGGTGATATTTCCCAATTTCTCTTCTCTTTTGTGTTGGCTCTTATGTATGTTGTTGTTGGTGG
>NC_028643.1:3907907-3924463 GCF_001406875.1 Solanum pennellii
AAAAAAATTGAGAGAGTGTGTGATAGAGAGAGAGAAGCAGATTTTTGAGAGAGGGTTGGAGTGCAGACTTTCTGGACAGCCTTGACAAAATTTCAGTTTTCCGGAGATCCGACCGTTGGATCGTTCTGAAATTTTCACAGCTGGTTCACAACATATAGCACTACATCTTGATGGTTCAGATCGTCAATCGGAGCTCTTGATCGTCTGTTATCACAGCTGGTGTAACCTGCGTTTTTTGGGTGATATTTCCCAATTTCTCTTCTCTTTTGTGTTGGCTCTTATGTATGTTGTTGTTGGTGGGCTGTGACATCCTTGTAGACTGATTTGGGTGTCTTTACCCTCAATTTGCATAATAAGAGAAGAAGAAGGGTGGACTCCTACAAGTCCCGTGGTTTTTATCCTTCACACCGAAGGGGTTTTCCACGTATAAATCTCGTGTGTCACTTGCATATTTATTATTCATATTTGCTTGTGATTTTTTTGATGTGTTGCTGATTTGAGCTTGGTTAATTTAGTGGTGAATTTCTTTTGGTAAATTGGGTGAAGTATAATTGGTTGATTGTCTTGAAGTCGATCCTTGTAAGTGTTGTATCCTACTTGTGTTGTTTTGCGCCTCCCCCTACAATTAGCAATGAAACTTAAACCATAATTGTCTAAAATAAAATTACTTGAGTTTTGTAGGTTAGTTTACTTCATGTCAATGATTATTATGATTTCTGTTTGTATTATTTTTATGAAGTAACTTTGATGAGACATGAATATGAAGTAACAGATTCATGTATTTTACAGCCTAAGTTGATATCAGTCTCAAAATATGTCACATTTTTCAATCCAAAAGCGCCTCTTTATCCACGTCTTGCTCTTGGAAAGTCATGGGATATAGTAAGTTTTTTCTTTTGCTATAGTCATGTTTTATGGGGTTTAGTACCAATTATATCGAATTAATTCTTCTCGTAGATGACTGTTACTTGGACAAGTGGTTACAACATTGATGAGGCTGTTCCATTCGTCGAATGGGGTTGGAAGGGCCAAGAGCAAAAGCGTTCCCCTGCAGGGACACTCACATTTCACCGGAACAGCATGTGTGGTATGTTACGTGTTTATAAGCAGAGAACAGAGGTGTATTTTGGTTTTGCGTTCATACTGAATAATGTTATGGATGCGTTTGTAGGATCTCCGGCTAGAACTGTGGGATGGCGTGATCCTGGATTCATACATACAAGTTTCCTCAAGGATTTGTGGCCAAACGTCGAGTAAGTTTTTCTGATGCTACATTTTTGTTAGTTCCGTTAACATGTACATCCGTTTTTTAGCACATTTTTGTGAACTTTCAGGTACACATACAAGTTGGGTCACTTATTAAGCAATGGTTCTGTTGTTATGAGCAAACAATATTCATTTAAATCTCCTCCATTTCCAGGACAAGAGTCATTGCAACGAATCGTGATATTTGGAGACATGGGAAAGGTATATTTATAATCTACTAGTACTATCTTCTCTTATAATCGTGATATTTGGAGTCATTTCTCTTAATTCTGTTTGTTCTTCTAGCAAGAGCGCGATGGTTCAAATGAATATGCTGATTATCAGCATGGTTCACTTATTACAACTGACACTCTTATTAATGACCTTGATAACATTGACGCGGTTTTCCTTATTGGAGATCTCCCCTATGCCAACGGATATATCTCACAATGGGATCAATTTACTTCGCAAGTAGAGCCAATAGCTTCGAGAGTACCTTTCATGATTGCAAGGTCTGTTCATCATTGTGATTGTGGATAGTTTGCTTTTAAATATTTGAAATCTCATTTAGCAAACAAAATTTGTTCTGCAGTGGTAATCATGAAAGAACTTGGGAGAACAGTGGATCATTATACAACGGTCTAGACTCGGGTGGAGAATGTGGTGTACCAGCTGAAACATTATACTATGTTCCCGCGGAAAACAGAGCTAAGTTCTGGTATGCAGCTGATTATGGGATGTTCCACTTCTGTATAGCAGACACTGAACATGACTGGAGAGAGGGCTCTGAACAGTACAAGTTCATCGAGCAATGCTTTGCGTCAGCTAATAGACATAAACAACCTTGGTTGATTTTCGCTGCTCATCGTGTTCTTGGTTACTCATCTAATGACTGGTATGCTAAGGAAGGTTCATTTGAAGAGCCCATGGGAAGGGAGCATTTGCAAAAACTCTGGCAAAAGTACAAAGTTGATATGGCATTCTTCGGGCACGTTCATAACTATGAAAGAGTTTGCCCTATTTACCAGGTACATACATACACATTTTATTTCTATTTCACTTAGATATATATATATTTGAAAACGATTCATATTGTTGTTTGTATGGACAGAATCAATGTGTGAACAAGGAGACATCACACTACTCTGGCGTTGTGAACGGAACGATTCATGTTGTTGTTGGTGGAGGTGGAAGTCATTTGTCACAATTCACAAGTCTTAACACTAGATGGAGTGTGTTCAAAGATTATGACTGGGGATTTGTGAAACTCACAGCATTTAACCAATCATCCCTTTTGTTTGAGTACAAGAAGAGCAAAGATGGTAAAGTGTATGATTCTTTTACAATCTCAAGAGACTATAAGGATGTTTTAGCTTGTGTCCATGATGGTTGTGAACCAACTACTTTGGCTAATTAAACTCAAGATGATGTTTCTTATTCTTTATACCTTGTGAAGAAATTACAGAGTAAATATCTCAAAAGGTCATTCAAGTATTTGAAAAAGTCATTCAACTTTGTTATGCATCAATAAAGTCACTCAAGTATGATAAATGGAAATTTTATTAAATCATGAATTTTTATGTTAATAATAATTAGGTTAAAGAAAATAAATAAGAGATTTAAGCATGATATTATAAACTACAATGAAAATAAGTATTAAAAAATTAAACTTGAAGGGTAATTTTTGCAATGATCTCATATATTTTTTGGTTATAATGATATATTTTTATCAATTGATATTGATATTTTTGTGCAATTATCTCATATATATATTTTGGTTATAATGATATATTTTTGATCAATTGATATTGATTTGTTTTAAGTAAGAAATCTGACCTAGAAAATCATTTGTAATATGTTTATATCACGTTATATATAGTGTATAGGACACCTATATTTTCTAATATAACATTATTCCACTTGTAATATGTCGTGTATATAGGTGTATATAACACACAGATTTTCATACATATATACATGATTTTTATGAGATATACAATGTGATACACACTAATCCATGCGGATATACACAGGATACGAGTGGGATACACAAATAGAACTGCCTTAGTCCACGAGTTTTCAATATAATACTTCACTTTATGTATGTCTCATTCTTATAAAGTATAGTATATGACAGAGAGATTTGGGGAGAATATTAAAGAGATTTGTGAAATGTAATTGGATAATATCTTAAGAATAGAGAAAGGAAGGAAATTTTAAGCAAATTTCAGTGTTATTTGTGAAATGTAATTGGATAATATCTTAAGAATGGAGAAAGGAAAGAAATTTTACACAAATCTCATAGTGTTATATGTGAAATGTAAAATTTTACACAAAACTCAGTTTTAAGAGCTAATATATCATATCCCAACTCTTTTTCAAAGTACAAAAATCTCTTAAATTTGGTGAAATCTGGATACATCTCAAAACGTCCTGATACATCGTGCTCCAGTTTCGGATACATCCCTCAACGTCTCAATACATTACTTCTCGATTTGGGATACATCACTCAACGCCCTGATACACTAATCAACATCTCATACATCACATATATACCGATACATCACTCAAGGTTTCGATACATCGCGTACATTCCGATACATCGCGTAACGTGATGTATTCGAAAATAGAATTTTTTGTAATTTTTTCAAATGGTAGAAAATTTTAGAAAATATGATAAGATAAATAGTGTATTTAGATAATTTTTCGTTATTTTTATGGCATTTAATGAGTCAACTTGTTATATAATATTACGGTGTCAAAATTTCTTTTGATTCACTTAATCCTCTTAAAAGTTAGGTGTGATGATCAGTTTTTAGGTTTTCTATGAGTTTTTTTGGTCACCATTTGAAAAGTAACAAGAAATAAACCTGACTTTGATGACTAAAAACATAAATTAACTTATAAAGGTTTANAATTGTTGGGAATTAAACACACAACACACACAAATAATCTAGAGAAAAGAGAAACGGAACACAAACGGGACACACAAGAATTTAACGTGGTTCGGTTTCCCTACTCCACGACTGTAACAGGAGGATTTTATTTCACTTGTGCTACACTGGAATTACAAATACAAGGATCATATTTATAGGAAAGCCAAATGGTTAACCTAGGGTTTCAGTAATGGGTCGGGCCGGCTCACAAGCCTCCACAAAGCCCAACAATAGTCATGTTTTATGGGGTTTAGTACAAATTATATCGAATTAATTCTTCTCGTAGATGACTGTTACTTGGACAAGTGGTTACAACATTGATGAGGCTGTTCCATTCGTCGAATGGGGTTGGAAGGGCCAAGAGCAAAAGCGTTCCCCTGCAGGGACACTCACATTTCACCGGAACAGCATGTGTGGTATGTTACGTGTTTATAAGCAGAGAACAGAGGTGTATTTTGGTTTTGCATTCATACTGAATAATGTTATGGATGCGTTTGTAGGATCTCCGGCTAGAACTGTGGGATGGCGTGATCCTGGATTCATACATACAAGTTTCCTCAAGGATTTGTGGCCAAACGTCGAGTAAGTTTTTCTGATGCTACATTTTTTTTTAGTTCTGTTAACATGTACATCCGTTTTTTAGCTCATATTTGTGAACTTTCAGGTACACATACAAGTTGGGTCACTTATTAAGCAATGGTTCAGTTGTTATGAGCAAACAATATTCATTTAAATCTCCTCCATTTCCAGGACAAGAGTCATTGCAACGAATCGTGATATTTGGAGACATGGGGAAGGTATATATAATCTACTAGTACTATCTTCTCTTATAATCGTGATATTTGGAGTCATTTCTCTTAATTCTGTTTGTTCTTCTAGCAAGAGCGCGATGGTTCAAATGAATATGCTGATTATCAGCCAGGTTCACTTATGACAACTGACACCCTTGTTAAAGACCTTGATAA
The DNA here is from genome assembly GCF_001406875.1 of Solanum pennellii. Lineage (NCBI taxonomy): Eukaryota > Viridiplantae > Streptophyta > Magnoliopsida > Solanales > Solanaceae > Solanum > Solanum pennellii. Next base: position 3,913,054 of record NC_028643.1, read on the forward strand.
CATTGACGCGGTTTTCCTTATTGGAGATCTCCCCTATGCCAACGGATATATCTCACAATGGGATCAATTTACTTCGCAAGTAGAGCCAATAGCATCGAGAGTACCTTTCATGATTGCAAGGTCTGTTCATATTACTCATAAAGGGCCTTTTTGATTGTAGATATGCAGATTGCTTTTGATTATTTGATAATGTATATTAGTTTTTTAGTTTTCGTGGCAGACACAGTTAGTGTTATTCTAACTCTCCACAATTTGTTTTGTAGTGGTAATCATGAAAGAACTTGGGAGAACAGTGGATCAATATACAATGGTCTAGACTCGGGTGGAGAATGTGGTGTACCAGCTGAAACGTTATACTATGTTCCCGCAGAAAATAGAGCTAAGTTCTGGTATGCAGCTGATTATGGGATGTTCCACTTCTGTATAGGAGATACTGAACATGACTGGAGAGAGGGATCTGAACAGTACAAGTTTATCGAGCAATGCTTTGCTTCAGCCAATAGACACAAACAACCTTGGTTGATTTTCGCTGCTCATCGTGTTCTTGGTTACTCATCTAATGACTGGTATGCTAATGAAGGTTCATTTGAAGAGCCCATGGGAAGGGAGCATTTGCAAAAGCTCTGGCAAAAGTATAAGGTTGATATGGCATTCTACGGGCACGTTCATAACTATGAAAGAGTTTGCCCTATTTACCAGGTACATACATACACATTTTATTTCTATTTCACTTAGATATATATATATATTTGAAAACCATTCATATTATTGTTGTATGGACAGAATCAATGTGTGAACAAGGAGACATCACACTACTCTGGCGTTGTGAACGGAACGATTCATGTTGTTGTTGGTGGAGGTGGAAGTCATTTGTCACAATTCACAAGTCTTAACACTAGATGGAGTGTGTTCAAAGATTATGACTGGGGATTTGTGAAACTCACAGCATTTAACCAATCTTCCCTTTTGTTTGAGTACAAGAAGAGCAAAGATGGTAAAGTGTATGATTCTTTTACGATCTCAAGAGACTATAAAGATGTTTTAGCTTGTGTCCATGATGGTTGTGAACCAACTACTTTGGCTAATTAAACTCAAGACGTTATTTCTTATTCTTTATACCTCACCTCGTGTACAAATTAAATTCTATTATGTCCTTTTTTGGAATAAGGTGAAGACCATTAATCTCATGAGTCATGACATATCCGTATGTATCTCATCCCACCACAAATAATTTGGATTTTATGTGTTGTGCTGAGTTTAATCAATAATGTTATTTCAACTAATTTTGGAAAACAACAACAAATCCACAAGACTCTTCTTGCACTAACTAAATCTGCCTCCTTTCATATTGAAGGACCTATGCTTCTTGGCTCTAATGTAACTATTATTCATTATCTTCTTCTTCTTTTTTTACATAGGCATTGGATTCTGTGAATTCAATTGAACATGCACGTTACCTTAGATCAGAGGCGGAGTTAGAATTTTTCAATAAGGAGTTCAAAATCTGTAGAAATAGACACATGAAGTAGTCAAAGGAGGTTCGACAATAACTATATATACATATAGCATTATTTTTACCATGTATAAATAAAAAAAAAAAAATCGCTCAAGGGATTCGGATGAACCCCCTTCCTACATGCTCCGCCCCTGCCTTAGATTACGTTCATTCTGAATCTACTTGCTCTACACAACATTGATTGGGGATGTTACGACTCATAATTATAAACCTTTATAAGTTAATTTATGTTTTTAGTCATCAAAGTCAGGTTTATTTCTTGTTACTTTTCAAATGGTGACCAAAAAAACTCATAGAAAACCTAAAAACTGATCATCACACCTAACTTTTAAGAGGATTAAGTGAATCAAAAGAAATTTTGACACCGTAATATTATATAACAAGTTGACTCATTAAATGCCATAAAAATAACGAAAAATTATCTAAATACACTATTTATCTTATCATATTTTCTAAAATTTTCTACCATTTGAAAAAATTACAAAAAATTCTATTTTCGAATACATCACGTTACGCGATGTATCGGAATGTACGCGATGTATCGAAACCTTGAGTGATGTATCGGTATATATGTGATGTATGAGATGTTGATTAGTGTATCAGGGCGTTGAGTGATGTATCCCAAATCGAGAAGTAATGTATTGAGACGTTGAGGGATGTATCCGAAACTGGAGCACGATGTATCAGGACGTTTTGAGATGTATCCAGATTTCACCAAATTTAAGAGATTTTTGTACTTTGAAAAAGAGTTGGGATATGATATATTAGCTCTTAAAACTGAGTTTTGTGTAAAATTTTACATTTCACATATAACACTATGAGATTTGTGTAAAATTTCTTTCCTTTCTCCATTCTTAAGATATTATCCAATTACATTTCACAAATAACACTGAAATTTGCTTAAAATTTCCTTCCTTTCTCTATTCTTAAGATATTATCCAATTACATTTCACAAATCTCTTTAATATTCTCCCCAAATCTCTCTGTCATATACTATACTTTATAAGAATGAGACATACATAAAGTGAAGTATTATATTGAAAACTCGTGGACTAAGGCAGTTCTATTTGTGTATCCCACTCGTATCCTGTGTATATCCGCATGGATTAGTGTGTATCACATTGTATATCTCATAAAAATCATGTATATATGTATGAAAATCTGTGTGTTATATACACCTATATACACGACATATTACAAGTGGAATAATGTTATATTAGAAAATATAGGTGTCCTATACACTATATATAACGTGATATAAACATATTACAAATGATTTTCTAGGTCAGATTTCTTACTTAAAACAAATCAATATCAATTGATCAAAAATATATCATTATAACCAAAATATATATATGAGATAATTGCACAAAAATATCAATATCAATTGATAAAAATATATCATTATAACCAAAAAATATATGAGATCATTGCAAAAATTACCCTTCAAGTTTAATTTTTTAATACTTATTTTCATTGTAGTTTATAATATCATGCTTAAATCTCTTATTTATTTTCTTTAACCTAATTATTATTAACATAAAAATTCATGATTTAATAAAATTTCCATTTATCATACTTGAGTGACTTTATTGATGCATAACAAAGTTGAATGACTTTTTCAAATACTTGAATGACCTTTTGAGATATTTACTCTGTAATTTCTTCACAAGGTATAAAGAATAAGAAACATCATCTTGAGTTTAATTAGCCAAAGTAGTTGGTTCACAACCATCATGGACACAAGCTAAAACATCCTTATAGTCTCTTGAGATTGTAAAAGAATCATACACTTTACCATCTTTGCTCTTCTTGTACTCAAACAAAAGGGATGATTGGTTAAATGCTGTGAGTTTCACAAATCCCCAGTCATAATCTTTGAACACACTCCATCTAGTGTTAAGACTTGTGAATTGTGACAAATGACTTCCACCTCCACCAACAACAACATGAATCGTTCCGTTCACAACGCCAGAGTAGTGTGATGTCTCCTTGTTCACACATTGATTCTGTCCATACAAACAACAATATGAATCGTTTTCAAATATATATATATCTAAGTGAAATAGAAATAAAATGTGTATGTATGTACCTGGTAAATAGGGCAAACTCTTTCATAGTTATGAACGTGCCCGAAGAATGCCATATCAACTTTGTACTTTTGCCAGAGTTTTTGCAAATGCTCCCTTCCCATGGGCTCTTCAAATGAACCTTCCTTAGCATACCAGTCATTAGATGAGTAACCAAGAACACGATGAGCAGCGAAAATCAACCAAGGTTGTTTATGTCTATTAGCTGACGCAAAGCATTGCTCGATGAACTTGTACTGTTCAGAGCCCTCTCTCCAGTCATGTTCAGTGTCTGCTATACAGAAGTGGAACATCCCATAATCAGCTGCATACCAGAACTTAGCTCTGTTTTCCGCGGGAACATAGTATAATGTTTCAGCTGGTACACCACATTCTCCACCCGAGTCTAGACCGTTGTATAATGATCCACTGTTCTCCCAAGTTCTTTCATGATTACCACTGCAGAACAAATTTTGTTTGCTAAATGAGATTTCAAATATTTAAAAGCAAACTATCCACAATCACAATGATGAACAGACCTTGCAATCATGAAAGGTACTCTCGAAGCTATTGGCTCTACTTGCGAAGTAAATTGATCCCATTGTGAGATATATCCGTTGGCATAGGGGAGATCTCCAATAAGGAAAACCGCGTCAATGTTATCAAGGTCATTAATAAGAGTGTCAGTTGTAATAAGTGAACCATGCTGATAATCAGCATATTCATTTGAACCATCGCGCTCTTGCTAGAAGAACAAACAGAATTAAGAGAAATGACTCCAAATATCACGATTATAAGAGAAGATAGTACTAGTAGATTATAAATATACCTTTCCCATGTCTCCAAATATCACGATTCGTTGCAATGACTCTTGTCCTGGAAATGGAGGAGATTTAAATGAATATTGTTTGCTCATAACAACAGAACCATTGCTTAATAAGTGACCCAACTTGTATGTGTACCTGAAAGTTCACAAAAATGTGCTAAAAAACGGATGTACATGTTAACGGAACTAACAAAAATGTAGCATCAGAAAAACTTACTCGACGTTTGGCCACAAATCCTTGAGGAAACTTGTATGTATGAATCCAGGATCACGCCATCCCACAGTTCTAGCCGGAGATCCTACAAACGCATCCATAACATTATTCAGTATGAACGCAAAACCAAAATACACCTCTGTTCTCTGCTTATAAACACGTAACATACCACACATGCTGTTCCGGTGAAATGTGAGTGTCCCTGCAGGGGAACGCTTTTGCTCTTGGCCCTTCCAACCCCATTCGACGAATGGAACAGCCTCATCAATGTTGTAACCACTTGTCCAAGTAACAGTCATCTACGAGAAGAATTAATTCGATATAATTTGTACTAAACCCCATAAAACATNATCAATGTTGTAACCACTTGTCCAAGTAACAGTCATCTACGAGAAGAATTAATTCGATATAATTGGTACTAAACCCCATAAAACATGACTATAGCAAAAGAAAAAACTTACTATATCCCATGACTTTCCAAGAGCAAGACGTGGATAAAGAGGCGCTTTTGGATTGAAAAATGTGACATATTTTGAGACGGATATCAACTTAGGCTGTAAAATACATGAATCTGTTACTTCATATTCATGTCTCATCAAAGTTACTTTATAAAATAACACAAACAGAAATCATAATAATCATTGATATGAAGTAAACTAACCTACAAAGCTCAAGTAATTTGAATTTAGACAATTATGGTTTTAGTTTCATTGCTAATGTGTCCAATCATACGCTCAAGTAATAATTCAAGTTAAAGGAAAAAAATGAGTTTAAATTCTCTACAGACACAGAGAGGTTGTTTTCTAAAGAACATCGGCTCAAGTAAAACAAATCAAATAATGCTATAAGTAATTACATTTAACAAACCACCAGAGAATAAGGCAAATGAGAAATCGCCACGTTGGTTAATTAACCGGAACTTGAGTGAAGTTTTCCCAGTCTTTGTGTACTTGTCATTGCTATAATTTGCAAATTTGAACTGTAATAATAATAAGAAGAAAAAAATCAAAACATTTTTGAAGAACTGTTACTATAATTATACACATAATTAATCCATGTAACCTTTAATGGGGCAGTACAAATAAATGGAGCTCCAGATTTTTTTTCTTTATTGGTTTGTGGTGGACAAATGGATTCACTGCATGCAATTAACCAAACAAATATTTATTTTGATTTTGCAGGAGGTTCAAAATAAAACATTATAAAAGATATTATTAATTACTTGAACTTTGCAGGAGAAAAAACTCCAACCCAATCATCTTCTGAGGGCTCTGTATTCCTTAGCTTTATTGTAACCCATTCAAAATCTTCACCCTATCATATAATAAAAAACTTGCATTAATAACATATCAGTAATTCCAATGAAAAAAAAATTAAAAACTTTAGGATATTCAGTTGACCGCCCTTCACGGCATGTCCCTTTTTCTTTTAAAAAAAAAAACAATTTAGTACTACTAAATTTTTTTGTATGGCTAAGAACATTATTTACGATGAAAAATTACAAAATATAGCATTGATATATGAGTTCGGAGCCAAAAGGGTAAAATATTAACAAAAATTCTACAACGGTATATAAAATTTTATATTAACCAAAACGGCAACAATGATTTTCTCCACTGGAAAAAGCAAAATCGCTGCTACTGCAACGATTTTGCAAAATGTGATTCTTTTTAAATAAAATTCAAATCGCAAAATTTTTTTTAGAAAATCGCTGCCTTCCATTTTTTAAAATTTTTTTTTAAAGAAAATCACTGCAGCGATTTCCATTTTTTCAACAAATTTTTGATTTTAAAAAATAAAATTGCTGCAGCGATTTTCCAATTTTTTTAAAAAAAAATTAATAAATTTGGAAAATCGCTGGAGGGATTTTCTATGAAAAAAAAATCGCAATTTATTTTATTTTTTTTAAAAAAATGAAAATCGCTGCCTAGATTTTCTAAAAAAAAAATTATTTTTTTTAAAAAATGAAAAGCAGCGATTTGAGAATCGCTGAAGTCCGGTGGAGGAAATTGCTGATTTTACCGTTTTGATTAATATAAAATTTTATACATCATTTTAAATTTTTTATTAATATTTTATACTCTTTAGGCTCCGAACTCATTTATATATACCTTTGCCAAATATGTAGTTACATAAGAAACTTGAATGTGCAGTTTGAAAAGTTTTTCGTACTTGAAAAAATTATAAACGAAATTAAGAAAAAAATAATCTGGTAAAGTTTAATTTATTCACATTATATGATTTAGAATCGAAAGATAACTAGCCGGCTATCAAATATTTATATTTCAAACTCAAAATCCGTCTTAATTATACATAGGGATGATAGAATAGAAAAAAAATTACATCAATTGAACTCACAGAACACGTCTTAATTCTACGTAACATAAAAAGGTTGAACTCATACGGATTCAATTGAACTAACAGAAACCCCTCTTAATTAAATCCAATAGGAAGAGGAATGAGAAAGAAAGATTTCGAAGTAAAAACAACATAATGTTCAATTGAAATCACAGAACCCGTCCTAAATCAGAAAATAAGAATATGAATATAATATTTTTTTTACCTTAGAGCCAAGAAGAGTAGGTCCATCAACTTTAATAGATGCAGATTTAGATAGAGCAACAACAATATTATGGATTTTAATTCCAGATAATGGATGTTCAATTTGCCTATCTTCATGATCTCCCAAATTAATATATTTTTCTTCACATGAAACACTAATAATTAAACTAGACAAAACTAATAACAAGTATAATTTGTTCCTCATATTTTTTGTGGAATACTTAATTTTTACACACATATATAGAATGAAAGAGAGGGTCCCTAAAAATCTATGCAAAAATCAAGGACTGTATTAATAATTATATAGAGAAAGTATTGTAGAGTAACTATAATAAGAATTCTACTACTAATCTATTACTATTATTATAATAATAATAATAAATAATCTAATCTTAATTATATTATAATTCTAATCGTAATATAATTAGCGTCCCTCAAATTAATAGACAGTTCAGGTTATATTTGCTAAAACCTACTGGATATGGGAACCGAATCCGAGGGATCAACTTGACTAAATTAATTAATTTAAAAAATGTAGATCAATTTTGTTCATTAACATGGGCAGAATTTAATATTGAGTTAAATATAAAGTAACGAAAAAATTTATGCGCATCTGGTGTTTATATCAAAATCTATCATTATACGATTTAATAAAGTAAAACATATGTTAATTAATTAAGATTGAGTAAAATGAGTTATAAATTTAAACATATGACATGCATGTATTGAATTGATTTAAACATCCGATGCGGATAAGTTTTAAATTTGAATTAGGTTGGTGAATTGACCAGCCTCCCTTTTTTTTATTGAATCTAGAAATAAAATAATTTTACATTTTCCAAAATTTTGAAGATTGTGATGACAATAAAGAAAAAACTAACTGTTTGGGACTTATAATCGTGATGCGTATAATTTAAAGATCTAACTGATATGATTAACTTGATTATGTAATAGACGAATGATAATTAAATATATATAAAACTTTTTTTTTCAAGATTTGAATTGATAATGTCTAATCGAGACACTTCATTATTTAATTTGAATGTCTAAACAAAATATCTTGATAAATTTATGTAGATACTAACTTCGTATTGAGCTTTATTTTTGTAAAAAGAAAAAATAAAGATGAAGAAGAAGAAAAAGATGTGTATATAATGCTTCTTTTATTTTGGATAAAGGGGTAATTTATATATATAGCTAAACGTTTCTCATTACATTATAACTATTAATAAGCTTATTACTACATGTAAATCATGATACTATTTACTAGATATGGATAAAAATTGGAAAAATTACGCGGTTAAGTAAATTTATACTATTTAATTACTTATTATAGCTATAGTTTGCTATATTACCACTCAAGACTAACATTTTACATTAATTATGTGGGTTGACTTCGAGTTTGTATAATTAGTCACATTTGTATATGTATAATTCGCCAGAATATACAAATGCATTTGTATAATATACAATTATCTAACCAATATGCATATACAATTCACCTCTTTCCCACTCTACGCCCTCTCGCGCTCGCGTCTCTCCCAATCTCGCTCTCTCTCTCCTTCCTCTTTCAATATCGCTCGCCTCTCTCCTCCCTCTCTCAATCTCGCATGCCATATATACAAATACATACGTATAATATATAACTATCTAACCAATATACATATACAATTCACCTTTCTCACTCTCTCCCCTCTCTCCTCTCTCTCCCTGTCTCGCTCGCCTCTCTCCTCCCTATAACATGTAGCTACGAATTGTAATTATCAAACTATAGCTATGGAGAATAATTAGGCTTCTTTTTAGTGGCTATATGTGAAAGTACCCCATAAAAATTTAATAAAAAAATAAATATTTTAAATTGTGACACGTATCCTATAGTTAGTAGAAAAAGTATATATGCCTTAAAATTTAGATGATACGGATATTAATATTCTAAAAATATAATAAATGATATTCAGATATCATTTATGATAGTTTGATTTGTTCTTTTTTTCATTTTGAATTGATGATCTTTTGGAGTATCTAGTGGTGTTAAGAAGGATATGCGGTTAATTTAAAATCTAATCTGGCCAAAACATTTGCTACCTTATTTATTTGGCAATAATGTTTTGGTGGGCAACCGGATTTTCAATGTTAGGGAAGTTCAAAAATTTTTTACGTAAAGGAAATAAGGAATTCAAAGTGTTCGTTTGGATTGACTTTATTTTAGGTGTTTTTAAGTTAATATAACTCAATTTTGAAATGTTTGAGTAAAGTTAAAAAATGCTTATATAAATATTTATTTTAAAAGTAAAATAATAAAAATAATTTAAAAGTTATAAATTAGAAATTCTAATTTGTGGCTTTTAACTTATGAATCATAAGTCAAAATGCAATTCAAACAGACCCTTAATAAAGTGTTTTTTTTTTACATGTCTTAGTAAAATAATTTATTTTACTTTTTTACCTTTTTTAGTTGAAAGTCTCTAGAAATGCTTTAATAATTACTTAACTGATCCTCTTGATATTATGGTAAATCTTTTATTTGAACAAGCATAACGAATCAAATAAATAGATTTTTAATACTTCTTGTTTTTTAGAGTCTCTATATAGAATACGTAATTAAGATGTAATTTGTTAGCTCATAAGTAAGTATTGTATTAAAGCAATTCTTGCTCGCACGATACGATCATCTTAAAAGGTTTAGCTTAAACATAATATTATAAACTATAATGAAAATAAGTATTACAAAATTAAACTTGAAGGGTGGTTTGTGCATTTATCTCTTTTATTTTTTTGTTATAATAATCAGGGGTGGCTCGACAGTGTTAAAAAAAAGACATGTGTCTTATGCCCCCAAATTTAAGGGGCCTCATGTTTAATAATAATAGGTTATAAGGAGTGTTTTTTTAATTAATATTGAATACTATTTGTAGAAATAATAAATTTTCATGAAAATGAAGGAATTATTAGAAGAAATTTGACATATTTGGAGTACTATATCTCATGAAAAATAATTTAAGATAACAATAGTTATATTATCAATTGAAAACTAGAAGAAATCAATTATATAAAAGTTATTAACAATTCCAATTTAAGGGCCGTTTGATTTTTACTTTAGGCCACTAATATGCTTGAGCCACTCCTGATAATGATTTTCTAGAAAATAATTTAAGTTGAGTGATTTTATAAAAAAAAATCATAAATTGAGTGACTTTATTGATACAAAACAAAGTTATGTGACTTTTTGAAATAATTTCACATACTTAGCGTGATCTTTTAAGATATTTACTCCAAATTCTGCTGTCCTTTTTTGGAATAAGGTGAAGATCATTATCTCATGACATATCTAATCCCCTACGCTCCTCTCTTTTTTATATTATGTCTATAAATTGCAAATAATTAATGAGAATTATATTCCACAACAGATACTTTGGGTTTAATGTGTTGTGTTTGAGTTTAATCAATAATGTTATTTCAACTAATTTGGGAAAACAACAAGACTCTGCTTGCACTATAGTATTTATTTTCTTTTTTACAAAGGTGTCTAATTTTGTGAGTTCAATTAAATACTTGCGTTATCTTAGATTACGCTCATTCTGAATCTACAACATTGATAGGGGATGTTAATTTCATAGATCATGATTTTGAGACCCATAAGATTGTACCTAATTATTACTACTATTACTTAATTATATTTTTAGTAGTTTAATTTATTGACTTTCTAATCTACGTATAAAATTGTTTTGCTAAAAAATCTATACTATACTGTAAAGTAAATAAATTTATCTTCTTTGAACAAACTCAAAATTTCATGGAAAAACGTTGTCACGACCCAAAACGAGCCGCGAGTGGCACCCACATTTATTCTCCTATGTGAGCGAACCAACCAATCTAATCCCAATTTCTTACCAATATTTCAACCATGATAACCAGAATATAATGCGGAAGACTTAAAACTCATTAATATAACCAATAAATAACTTCTAAAATTTAATACTTATTATTCCCAAAATCTGAAAGTCATCACCACAAGAACATCTATCCTCAATTTACTAAATCTAAGAGTATCTAAGAAGCTAAAATAAATGAACGGCTAGTCCATGCCAGAACTTCAAGGCATCAAGGCGTGAATGAGAGAGAATCCAGTCCGAGCTAGGGACAATAGCTCACCCTGAATCTTACGTGATAAGACTGGCTAGAGTTGAGGACGAGTTGAAGACGATGGCACGTTTGCTGCACTC
>NC_028643.1:3925070-3957082 GCF_001406875.1 Solanum pennellii
AGACTTTACAATACTACCCAATACATATCATTCGCTATTAAGAGTTTACTATGAAATAGCATCATAAACCATAACCTACCTCCACCGAAGAACCGAAGTCAAGAAACTAGTCCTTCAATGCCTTTCCTTTCCTTATTGCCTCCGAACTTCTCCAATCTATCAAGTATATGTTAACTTGTAAGCTGACGAGTCTATAAACACTCAAATTTATTTTATGTCTAGCCTAGACCCAAAAACTCATATAATTCTATAATCAATTTACTATAGTTCAAACCTAGGGGTAAATCTTAATTCCTCCAATATACTTAACCTTAATGATATTAAATTAATATAATACACTTTATATTTAATTACCTATCTCAATATATCAACATTTAATTTCTTATATCATAGCAAAATTTTATAATATTAAAACTAGGCCACTGGTTACGAAACCAATGGCAGAATCGTAACCCTCGAAGACAATTTCTTAATTTCCCACTAACATTAAACATTGAAGCCACTGGTCACGAGACCAGTGGCACACATGCATCATCACTTAAAAAATTCAGTAGTTATACAGAAAACGTACCCCCAAAAAAAATATGCACGATGTTCTGTTGATGTTCCCGTAACTTTTCTTCGCTCAACCCGCTTTTCTCCGCTTCCCTTCTTTTCTTTTCTTTACAAATTATTTGTTACCCTAATTATTATACTCATATAATTATAATAATGATAAAAGTGACCTACTATTAATTATAATATTATTTCTTAACCATTAACTAAATAAATTAGTAAAACTACCCCACTAATTTCATAATTATAATTATGAATAGTCCAAAACACCCACTTAAATCTATCGGAAAGTATTTTCTAACATAAAAATTTCTAGTGCTCAAACCGACTAAATGGGTTGTTACAAACGTTCGATCAAAATCTAAAATTTTGTAAGTTATGTACGTAAATGTGTAGACAATAGTATAATATTTTGTCTTATATAATTAAATAATATATGAGTAAACATTAGACCCAAATTTAACATTATTTGAAAGGGTAATTATATTTTCCATGGTTTATATTTGCATAACTTATATAAATGGTGCCTAATCCAGACGTATTGATCAGAGTAATTCAGATTCATGTTATTTTTTTCCGAAAGGGTATTTTATGTCAAATTTGTGATGATGATATATAGGGTGAATAAACATTCTGAATGCAGAGCCCTCAGAAGATGACTGGGTTGGGATATTTTCTTCTGCAGAGTTCAAGTAAATCTCTTAACACATTTGTATACTCCAATTATTTATTTAATTTTTAGGAAAAAAGAAAATAACTGATGGATAATTCATAATATTCTATAAATTTTGACAAAGTACTCATATATTAACTTGTACTCGGTTTATTTTTAATTGTCATGTTGTGCTTTTCAAAAGTTAATTTATTTCTAATTATCATATTATGTTTTTCGAAAGTTAATTTATTTTTAATAGTCATATTATGCTTTTCGAAAATTAATTTGATTAATTTTTAAAATTAAATATATTATATTAATTTGATAATTTAAATAAAAAATTAAATATTTAAAAATTATTTGAAAAATACTATAAATTTAAATTTGCATATCAATATGACCAAAAATACATCATAAAATATTAGTTAAAATTCTTATAATTTGACTCTTAAAAAAGAAATTATAACAATTAAAAATAAATGAAGATAATATTAATTATTGAGGGATGAGAAAGAACATCCTTTTTTGAATTTCAAAAGTACAATTCTTTATATGAGTTTAAAATATTCATTTGAACACATTAAAAGTATGACCAAACCACAAAATAATGTTCCAACAAGTTTATTGTGATTTTGACAAGTGGGATCATGCTGGTGTACGTACGCATATATGCATGTTGTTGTTTTGATAGACCTTCGATTAAGGTTAAATAATTTTGGAATTTTATGTATTCTTTATATATTAAATGACTTAAACTTGCTTTATTTTAAGTCGAGAGTTTGGGTATACTTTTTTTTCTCTGAATTTTATTTATAAAATTATACTAAATATATTATTATTGTAATCTAATAAAGTTAATTGTTCAATTACAGCAAATTCATTTGTCCCCCAGTTATCATCGACCGAAAAAAATATGGAGCTTTTTATATTACTGCCCCCTTAAAGGTATCTAACTACTTGGAATATTTCACTATTTACTAGGACTTTATGAGGCATTTTTTTTATTTTGATCAATTGCCTTTTTTGATCTCATGCTTTCGTTAATTAACATCCTAGAAAATGTATACTTTTTCACTATTCGTATAGACTTGACAAAATTAAACAATATTATGAAAATTCGTTTTGTTTCAATTAATCAAAAATATCTCAATCAAATAAATTTACTTGTTTCACATGATTCTCATGGTCATGCTTTTTCCTCCGGAATTTCTTACATATACTTTTTGACGCTTAGGCTATATGTCTAATAAAATATCAATTCAACAAATTTAAATAAAATATTCATTGGATTAATTTTTTTTAGTGTTATAATATATAAATAAATCTTTTAACTTGATTTTAGCTATGTCCTCTAATTTTTATGTGTACAAATAAATTTTTAAATTTATATAAATTTCAGTAATCAAATACACAAATCTTATGTGACATAAAAGTTTTCATATAACAATATTATACACCATTTTCTACAAAAGATCAAATAAAAATGGGTATTCATATCACTGTCAATAAAATGTGAAATCAATTGAGTTAATTATCATATTCATATCACTGTCAATTAAATATTGTTTAGCTTTTATTATTGAATCACAATACTATTTTATAGGGAAAATTGTATACATAATAGCAAACTAATAACCTAAAATAAATGGAGTAGCTAGAGTTTGATTTAATTGTGCTCCTTAGCAAACGTTTGCAAAAAATTGTCAGGCGCCTCTCTCCCAAATTTCTCGCTCGCCACTCTTCTCCAATCTCTCGCTCGCTTCCTCACTTTTTATACAAACACAAGTGTATAAAAATTATTTCTAATTGTATAAAGCAGAGAAAATTGTATAAATACATGTATTTTTGTTCCCCTCTTTCAGATCTCGCTCGCCACTCTCCCAAATCTCGCTCGCCACCCTCGCCTTTCTCACTTATTCAAATAGAAGCGAAATGTATAAATTGCGTTTCTGTTTGTATAAAGCGTGTGAAAATTGTATATACACATGCAAGTACATATATTTTCGTCCTATACACTTATAATTATACAATAAAAATACTCCCCTGCCCAGTTTCTTTTGCATTTCTCTCTTTCTCGTTTTATACAATTTTCAAATTGTATCTAATTTCTCTCTTTCTCGTTTTATACAATTCGATTCAATTATATATTCCTTGTCAAGTCTCTTTTGTCTTTCTCTCTTTCTCATTTTATACAAATTCAAATTGTATATAATCGTTCTATACACTTATATTAATACAATTCGTTTTATACACTTCGTTTTATACAATTCTCTGCCCAAGTGTCTTTCTCTTTCTTGTTTTATACACTTCGTTTTATACAATTTGCTTCAACTGTATATGTATAGCGAATTATACAGTTTCTATGTTTGCTATGGAGCGCAAATTATGCAAACTTTGCAATAACATACAAATATGAATTTTTTATTTGCGATTTGTGAAAGTTGCCCTAATTAATAACACATAAATATACGTCAACGTCTTTATGTGGGTGCTTTGGAACCACAACACAGAAAAAAACCCCATAAAACCTTTATTGGAGTTTATATATATATATATATATATATATATATATATATATATATATATTTTCTTATCTCTTCCACCATTGAAGAATTTTGAAACATGGAAAAAAATTTATATTTAGAATTTGGAACTGTTTGAAAGAGATTTAAGTTGACAGGGATTGAAAATAAAATTAATTAATTGATTAAGATGAACTTCTACAATGTTCAGTATAAATAGTGCATCCAGAAGATATAAATTATACACCATATATATAAAATCATTTTTAGTTGCAAATATTAAGCCTAAATAGCTACAGTTGTAATTTGTGGCTATAGTTTCTCCATTTTTTGTTATTCGTCTGATTTGTATAAATCTAGAATTTGTATAATTTGGTTTCTAATTGTATAAAGAGTAACTTTCACATATAGCAAACATAAAAATTATATTTGTATGTTATAACTATAATTTGCATAATTGCGCTCCATAGCAAACATAAATATGTATATTTAGCTATACATATACAAAAAAAATAGTTGTATAATTCGCTATACATATACAAAGAAACAAGTTCCATAATTCGCTATACTTATACAAAAGATCAATTGTATAATTTGTTTATAGATAAAACGAGAAAGACAAAAGAAAATAGGACAGGACAATAATTGTATTGTATAGTTATAATTGTATAGGACGAAGATATATGTATTTGCATGCGTATATACAATTTTCTCTCGCTTTATAAAAACAAAAACACAATTTATACATTTTGTTTTTGTTTGTATAAGCGAGAGAGGAGAGTGTGGCAAGCGAGATATGGGAGAGGGGAGAAAGTAGAACAAAAATATATGTATATATACAATTTTCTCCCGCTCTATATAAACACAAACACATTTTATACATTTGCGTTTGTATAAAAACGAGAGGGAGTGAGCGAGAAAGGAATAGTGGCGAGCGAGAGTATGAGGGAGAGAGACAACTGGAAAACAATTAGCTACAAGGCACAATTAAATTAAAATGTGGTTATAGCTTTAATTTGAATTATTAGTTTACCATTATATACAATTTTCCCTTGTATAAATCCATAATTTTATATATGCTTACCCTATCTATTTGTATACAATTTATGAAAAATTCATGATAAATTACTATATGTGTTTATTGGCAAGGAAGATATATAAACGGAGTTTGGAAAAAATTTCTAAATGCATAAGTATAGAATTTGTATATACTTACCTTATTTGTATATTCTCAAACGAAATATACAAAGGGGAAGAAATATACAAATCGTAACCTCAATAACAAACAAAATTATAACTATAAAATACAATTATTTAAATTATAACTATATTATGCTCATTATATTTGTTATTTCTGAAATTTCTTTATTACTTGTATAGTTATGTAAGAAGCCCTAAAAATTTGCAAATTACAATAATAGCAGAGATAGGGAAAACTTCACTAATATTTCAGCTAATTAACTAGCGGGGGAATTTCTCATTTGCCTTATTCTCTGGCGGTTTGTTAAATGTAAATATATTTTCATTACAGGTGGTAATTGAGAAGGTTATAATGGTTCAAGATAACAAAAGGCTCATGACCTAATCTAACGCTAATTTGGTTGGGTTAAAATAGGTAGAATCAAAACGGATCATGTTCAATTAATAGTGTTTGAGTTGGATTTTGCTACCTCGAATTTCCATGCTTTGCAAAATCTGATATTTTAACCAATGTACAAAACATATCGCGTTCATTCTGGAAAAAGGTAAGGGGCAACCCCAAGGGGGAGTGAACTAGTGATTGAGAGAGTATCACACTAAACTCTGCCCTTCTTGGAATCAAGTTTAGTTTAGTATAATGTGTTGGAAGTAAGATTGGTTTTACTTGAAAATTTTGTGTATTACTCCTTCTGTCCCAATTTATGTGACACATTTTAAATTTTAAGATTCAAACAAGTCTTTCCGGCTAATCTTTTAAAATCTGTTTATTTTGAAAAGTATTTTTTGGTCATTAAGTCTGACCTCTGTGCATAGCAGGAGCTTAATGCACTCCTTTTCAGGCAAAACAATTTCTTCTTCAACTCAAAAGCAAAAATAACAACTATGCCTCAATCGCAAACAAGTTAAGATTTACTATATGAATATCATTTCATAATATAAGTTCAAATCATTATCATACTCTGGCGTAGGAATGAAACGATTCATGTTGTTGTTGGTGGAGGAGGAAGTCATTTGTCACAATTTACCACCATTAACACCACACGGAGTGTGTTCAAAGATAATGACTATGGATTTGTGAAACTCACAGCATTTAACAAATCTTCCCTTCAGTTTGAGTACAAGAAGAGGAGAGATGGTAAAGTGTTGGTTCACAACCAACATTTTAAGGAAGTGCAATTTGAGCGTATCAACAAGGTATATATTTGACAATCGCCGCTTTATACTAACACCTTTACCATCTTTGCTCTTCTTGTACTCAAAGAGAAGAGAAGATTGGTAAAATGTTGTAAGTTTGACAATTTCAATCGCGTGATTAATTGATACGATCACTAGATCATGGATCTATTTTGTCCAAAAATAACAATCGTTTCATTTAAGTTTTATATCTTTTTTAAGAAAAATTTTCATTTCAACTCATAACAGAACTGAAAAGATCATATTCTTCAACATTATTTTAGGTAGCCGTAACAAAATCATTATATGGTGCCTGTTGATGAATATATCAAGGTCACTTATGTTTATTTTATATCAACAAAATTCAAAAACTTACAAACCTTTTTGTGTACCTTGTATATAAAAATAAAATAATATGTATCTCTCTATTATTTAGAAGTAGGAGTTGCGTTGGACTAACACAACACTAACAAGTTGTATCAAAAGCATTTCAAATTGTACCTAAGGCCTCATAATTTTTGGCCCTTTTTGGCCAATTTGATTGGATATTAACACCTAAAGACCCTTTTAATTTCACGTGTGAGCAATTGATATTGCTTCAGGCTTATGAGATTAGAGCTTTCAATCTGTATCTATTCCTCTTTCAGTTCAATCTCTTTCAAGACAAGATTTCTGGTAAATCTCTGCTTTTGTTTTGATTTTTCAGATTTTGGTATTCTTATTTCTCAATTTTCATACAAGGTTAGTATGATGTATGTTAAAATTGTATGTTTATATAAAAATATACAAGTGAACACACAAGGTTTTTATCTTTAAAAAATTATATTTTACATGTGTATAGAAAAAAGTGTAGACATTTCATCGAAAGCTCAGTACTATCGAAAAAAATCATAAGCAAAATGTATATGTCGAGTTGCAAAGTTTGAATGAAGATTATGTTTAGACAAGATAACCTATTTGATAAAGAAGAGGAGAGAAACATAGGAAGCTTTGAAGGTAGTAAAACTTCATATAGATCTTCCCTCTACCTTTACACAGATAGAAACTGCTATTTTAGTGTAATAATAATATAGTAGTGACCTAAGTGTAAAGACTGAATATTTGCGGAAGATGATACTTGATTAATGAATGCAAGGAAGATATAAAATAGACTTATGGAGAATAATAATTCTCATGAAAGAACTGAACTAAAGTAATCTCTAAATAAATAATGACGACTTATATAATAATGCAACATCCCTAATAAGCGAGGATTATTGAAAGGGGGAACTTTCACATATAACAATTTAAGAATAATTAATTACTCTCCATAGCTATAGTTTGATAATTATAATTTGTAGCTACATGTTATATCGAGGAGAGAGGCGAGAGAGAGGGGGAAAAGAGTTAGAGAAAGGTGAATCGTATATGTTTATTTGTTAGATAATTGTATATTATCCATATGTATCTGTATACATGGCAAGAGAGATTGGAAGAGGGAGGAGAGAGGCGAGCGAGAGAGGGCAGAGAGTGGGAGAGGGGTGAATTGTATATGTATATAAGTTAAATAATTGTATATTATACATATATATTTGTATATCCTGGCGAATTGTACATATACAAACGTGACAAATTACACAAACTCAAAGTCAACCCACGCAATTAATGTATAATGTTAATTGCGAGTGATAATTATAGCAAACTATAGCTATGATGAATAATTAAATAATATAAATTTACTTAGCTGCGTAATTTTTTCTTATTGTGAAACACTAATACCTAGAAGCCTCGAGCATTTTGACATGGTTCGATATGATTTTTAGTTGTAAAAATTTAAGGAATCCCATAGTGTAATTTAATAATTACACTCTGTCCTGACAAATTCAGTATTTACTAAAAATCCCTTAAAATTATTGTGGCGTGATACTTTAGACTCTAGTGATACATGGTAAATGATACATGGTAATTTAAAAACTGTTAAGAATAAAATGGGGAAAAAATGGAACAATTAAACTTGCTAACTAAATCAGCTTAATTTACGGTAACAGATTATTAATCAGCATTAATTCAGCACATAACTCGATAATAATTTCAAATTTTGAAAATCAAAGATTATATCATCTATTTTGAATACATTTTTTATGAACATCCTGTTAAATTTCGAACTGCAGTAATTTTATTGTTGTTATTGTGGATGTTTCATGATGAATACATCAATTTTGATGAGACATTTCGGAATTTGGGTGAACGAATTGCAGTATGAAAGTTACAAAATCGACGGAATCGTTGTTGGAGATTCAATTTCGTTTTCTAATCTCAAAGCAGCAATTGCAGCCGAGTTGGATATTGATGTATCAAGGAAAGAAATTGAAATTCGTTGGATATTCATGTATCAGTGCATCGACTAAACACTATACACACTGATTCTATATGTATCATCAAGCACAGTTGATGCCGCAGTTATTAAACTTATTGAATGATACATTATAACAATTTTCAAAACCTCATGATACATAGAAAATATTATGATTCACAACAAATTCATGTATCAATGCATCGTCTAAAACACTATACACACTGATTCAAAATGTATCAGCAAGCACACTTGATGGCGCAGTTATTGAAATTAATCACTGATACATGATAAAATATTTCAAAAATCCTTGATACATAGGAAATCATATGATACACATTTAATTCATGTATCAAAGCATAGACTAAACATTATAATCCACTTAGTACTTATGTATTAAACCTATTGTCTGATACATGATAATAATTTTCATAATTTTTTGATACATATTGGATTCCTTAAAATTTTTACTAATTTCAATAACAATTTTAAAATAAGTATAAAAAATACAAACCCGAAACAATGTAGGCCTGACAACAATGGTTGCTGCTTCTTTTTTCTTTTTTTTTGTTGTATTTTGACAACCTTTGATTTTGATGTTTCGCCAGAATCTTTGTTTGAATCCTTCTGAAGATTCATAAGATCATGCAAAGACTTTTTTCTATTTTCTTTCCAATTTGCATCGTCAGAATCATATATCCTTCTATTAATTAACGGATCCATTACTATGATGTAATAGATCAATTAACCAAAACAAAAAAAGGAAGAAAAGAAGAACTGATGATGGAGTAATAAAAAAAGGAAGAAACCAATAACAGATGCTGGGTTAGGAAGAACAAAGACGATGATGGAGTAAGAAGAACTGCAGACGTGATGGAGTAAGAAGAACAATAAGAACGGGAGAGCAATTGTCCAGTTTTTTGAAATTTCAAATATTTTGAATTTTGAAATTCAAAATTTCAAAATTGGGTGTTTTAATTAAAATTAATTAAAATTAATAATTCAAAATCCAAAAACTGATTTAGAAGATTGAGTGTTTTAGTGGAGAAAAAATTGGCATTATATTGAGAAATTGTGTATTATAGGATAGAGAATGTTATGTATCTATACACTTCTACTAAAATTAAAAAAAAAAGAGAATTATGTAATATTTAAAAAAAGAAGGAAAAATTAGAGAATACAAAACTTATAATTGTGTATTTAAGTTATTTTTCCTTTTTGGTTTCATACCACAAGTCTAACAATATTGGCCACGCCCATCTAGTATATATATATATAGGCATGTGCACAACACATAATAAACTATCTTAGCCAAATTAAAAATATATTAAAATAACACCATGATAGGCACTTACCAAACACATGTGAATTGTCACAAACTAGTCCATTCTTTGTATTTTCACAAAGAAGAAAATCCTTAATTTTTTGTACAGAAAAGTTAATAATATAGTATAATATATCAACTTGTATAAAAATAATGAAGTACTATTATGCAATACTCAATATTAAACTAAACTTATATGCAAAAAATTGTTGAATGTGCGCTGGACAAGTGGGGCTGCTTATAGCAACAGCCGCCATTAAGATATTATCTAATTCATATTTTTGTTTAGCTACAATTTTTTTTTTCAAGTACTCCATATTTTAATGAGGAGAAGAGATGTGTCTCCCTCACATAGAGTGTCAAACGAGTGGATTGAGCTGAGATTATAGAGCTGAAACAAATTGAACTAAGAATGGAATTGAATCATTGATCTGTTTAAAATTACTTTATGTTAAATTGCGAAAAAATTTGAGTTGGATCATGACACACTTAATCTAAACAATATTGATGTACTAATGTAATTCATTTGCGAAAAGAAAATCCAAAAAATAAGGCTCGAAACCTGACTTGAGACTCGAGACCTAAGACTTGAGCCAAGAGACCCAACCCCAATTAAAAAATCGCAACAGATGACCCGATCCCAACACGAGACCCAACTTAGAATCCAATCCCAACCCGAGGGCGCCCCAACCTCGAATCCCACCCAAGAACCATCCCTTAATTAGCTTTGAGCCGAGACCTGAACTTGACCCCAATCTAAGACCTAAGACAAACTTGAGACCTGACCCAACTTGAGATTCAACCCCGATCAAAGACTCGAGATCCCATGCCCTTACCCAATCCGAGATCCAAGACCTTGATCTAGGAAGATCCATCCCAATTGCAACCCTAATCTAGGATCCAAGATTTGATCCCCACCTGAAATTCAACACCTGGCGGGGACTCGAGACCTTACGCTTACCATGACCTTAATATGGGACCTCGAGATGTGGTGTCAACCCTAGTTTGGGACCCAAGAACCAATCTTGATATTCAAGACTCGACCCTGATCTGAGACTCGAGATTGGAAATTCGAGATCCCTGACCCTTACTTGGGGCATACGACCCGACCTTGACCTAGGACTGTCCCTGTCCAGTATGAGATCCGATATTTTATCCTATTAGACAGGAATTATGGGTTCAATCGACCCGTTAACTTTTATATAAATTATGTATTCAATTTTAAATAAATTATTAATTTCAAACCAAATAACTTACTCCCCCCGTTTAAAAAAGAATGTCCCTATTTCCTTTTTCGTTTGTTTAAAAAAGAATGACCCCTTTCCTTTTTTGGCAACAATTTAATTTTAACTTTTCACGTGGCGTGTATAAGACCACAAGATTAAAGGGCACTTTGGTATATTTGACATAATTTTAATTTAAAAACACAAAATTAAAAAGTCTTTTTTTTTCTTAAACTCCGTTCCAAGTCAAAGTAGGTCATTCTTTTTTAAACGGAGGGGGTAAAAGACCGGAATAGCAAATCTTGACTTGGGCCTACAACATATATAAAAAATATATTAATAGTACAAAAATTCTTCAAACTTGGACCTACAACATATATAAAAAATATATTAATAGTACAAAAATTCTTCAACCATTCTCTCTCTACTTCTCTTTCTTTCTTGTATATGTCTATAAAATCTCAACATTCCATAACACCAAATCCTGCCTCACCCTCAAACAAAGTAAGATAGAAAAATAATGAGGAACCAATTGTATTTGTTACTTTTAGGTATTTTTGTATTGATCACTTTGAATAAAAGTGTTCATGTCTCAGCTCAAAATTACATTAGTTTTGGAAAACAAAAACATAGACATGATGATATGGAACAACCATTATCTGGAATTCAAATCCATAAGACTGTTCTTGCACTAACTAAATCTGCCTCCATTCATGTTGTAGGGCCTATGCTTCTTGGCTCTAAGGTAATATTTTGATCTTGTTCTCTTGTTGCACTATCAAATTAAGCCAGAAATTTCGTTAATGATATTCAAAATTTGATATATATACTCAGTTAGCGTTTGATTATTGATTTTGAAAGTAATTTTTGAAAATTTGTTGTCTATACTTAATTCACTCAAACAATCCAAAACAAAAATAGTAGTACAAAAACCAGTGTAGAAAGTTGACTAGGATAGTAGATATAGCGTTTATTTAGCTAAACTTTTAAAATCAGCTTATTTTTAAAAAGATATATTTTTTAAATTGCTTTTCAAAAAAAGATATTTTTAATAAGAAACAATTTTTGTTTAATCAATAAATTAAAAAGAAAAAGCCTTTTGAGCAGTAATTAATATTTGACCAAACTTTTCAAAAATACCTTTTCTAAAAATACATTTTTTTTTAAAAATAAATAATATAACTTGTGAAATATAACTTCCTTTACTACTCTTTTTTCCCCAAAAGTTTAGCCTAACACTACACTTACAAAAAAAAAATTTTTTTTATTAAAAAAATAAGCACTTTCAATCCTCTAAATTCTTTGTCAAACATATCTTATGACAAATCTTCTCCACTTGTCCTTGGAATCTACCTTTAATCTCTCTAAAATTTAACACCTTTAAAATTTTCTAACATATTTTTTTAAAAAGAATTATAATTAATCACTCTAGTAGTATATTATTAACTTTTATATCTATAATAGTAAATGTTTTGCTAAAAATGTACACTACGTGTTATATTTGAAACTCAGTAAGACAAAATTCTCAAACTGCACAAGTTTTTTTTTTTTCAATAATAACATGAGATGTTCAACAAATATTACTGGACATAGTAATCTACGAGTATTATTTTAAGTTATTCAAATTGTCCAATAACAAATAAAATAACTCTATGCTATTTTTTTATTGGAATTATAATATGTGATATTTGTATGATGATATTATAGGGTGAAGATTTTGAATGGGTTACAATAAACCTAAGAAATGCAAATCCCACAAATGATGATTGGGTTGGAGTTTTTTCTCCTGCAAAGTTCAAGTAATTATTCTTTATCCCTTATAAAAATTCTATATTATTATTATTATTATTATTATTAATCTAAAAGAAGGAATTCTTTGAGTTTTTTATTTTCTTATGTTTGAAATGTCAATTTTAAGGCAATGTGAGAAAACAAAGATAGTATACAACTCATTATATTGAAAAAAGATCGAATTCATATCGTGAGATAATCGTTTTTAAATAATAATGTTTTATCATTCTTTCATATAAACTATTAAATATATATTCAAATTTAATTAATTTTTAGATATAAATTAAAATTTAATTAAATTTCGATGCAATTATTAATATTGACAGGAGGATATAACCAAAAAGTAACTTAGGATGGCGACTTGTAAAGCATTATTGTTAGAATTTTATAAGGTCCCTAGGTCCACCATAATTTTATTTTCTAGGCTACAATACCTACCAAATATTTCTATTTTTTTAACAAGAAGTTAGCAAAAAGATAGGTAAATCTCGATATGATTGTGACTTGTTAAGATTTTAAATTATTATTATTTATTATTATGTTAATTGATTATATTTTATATGACCATTCAACTTTTTGCTATATTATTCTCTGGATATATTTGGCCTTATACTACACAAGTAAATATTCGGTTTAATTCGACTTCTTCTTATTTTTTTATTTTTTTAAAAGAAATAGAATTTAAAAATTATATTTAGAAGTTACAATTATATATACTTGGACTTGAACGAATTCTATAAAGGGCAACTTTCATATATAGTAAATAAAAAATTCATATTTGTATGCTATAACAAAGTTTGCATAATTGCGCTCCATAGCAAACATAGAAACTGTATAATTCGTTATACCTATACAGTTGAAGCAAATTGTATAAAACGAAGTGTATAAAACAAGAAAGAAAAGACACTTGGATAGAGAACTGTATAAAAACGAAGTGTATAAAACGAATTGTATTATTATGAGTGTATAGAACAATTATATACAATTTGAATTTGTATAAAATGAGAAAGAGAGAAAGACAAAAGAGACGTGATAAAGAATATACAACTGAATCGAATTGTATAAAACGAGAAAGAGAGAAATTAGATACAATTTGAAAAGTGTATAAAACGAGAAAGAGAGAAAGGCAAAAGAAACTGGGCAGGGGAGTATTTTTATTGTATAATTATAAGTGTATAGGACGAAAATATATGTACTTGAATGTGTATATACAATTTTCTCACGCTTTATACGAACAGAAACGCGATTTATACATTTCGCTTCTGTTTGCATAAGTGAGAAAGGCGAGGGTGGCGAGCGAGATTCGGGAGAGTGGCGAGCGAGATCTGAAAGAGGGGAGAGAGGGGAACAAAAATATATGTATTTATACAATTTTCTCTGCTTTATACAATTAGAAACAATTTTTATACACTTGTGTTTGTATAAAAAGTGAGGAAGCGAGCGAGAGATTGGAGGAGATTGGCGAGCGAGATATTTGGGAGACAGGCGCCTGACAATTTTTTACAAACGTTTACTATGGAGTACAATTAAATCAAACCCTAGCTACTCTATTTATTTTAGGTTATTAATCTACTATTATATATATTTTTCTCTATATTTTAACTCTTTTTTATTTAATATATTTAATAAATACAAACTAAGTATTAAGTAAAATAAGACCGACCCAACTCAATTTTTTTAGATGAGTGGTGGTGATCCACCAACTTTACTAATTTCAACATATTCAATGGATGTACTGTTTTTTTTTTCCTTAAAAAAAAAGTAAAATATGAAAAGTGAACCAATAATTTAGATGATTAACTAAAAAAGTATGAACGTGCACGTTGCTCCCAATAAATTTTAAAAACTATAGATTAAAACAAGATAAATATTATATATATACCCAACCAAAAAGAGGAAACACCCAAAATTTTAAAAAAAAATATGTTATCTTTCTTAGAATACTTTATTAAAAATATTGTGTTCAAATAATTATCATTGTAAAAGTGTAAGACAAGATTAATTATTTTTTTCTTTTTTTTACCGTTAATAATAATTATTTTTTAAGATTACAAATATATGAATTATAGCACATAAATAAAATAATTACTTTAAAAAATATTATATTTTAAGATAAATAATTAAAAACACTCCTCCTAAGGAGTAAAGTGTTTTGAGACATTAAATAATTGAAGTAGGCCACTTTTGTTTTTTTTAAAAAATGAAATTATTTTTAACTTTTTTGTTTAATCTATTTTGTGGTTGAATTATGCTAAGCATATTGTATTAATTATTAATGTCTGAACATTACTTTTCCACCAAACCCATATTCATATTTACTTTACACTTGACTTCATTATTTTATTTATCATAATACTT
Source organism: Solanum pennellii (assembly GCF_001406875.1). Lineage (NCBI taxonomy): Eukaryota > Viridiplantae > Streptophyta > Magnoliopsida > Solanales > Solanaceae > Solanum > Solanum pennellii. The sequence goes on from NC_028643.1 coordinate 3,940,204, forward strand.
TAGAACAGAATAATCATAATTAAGCTAAGGTGTAATCAAACAATCTTCAAGTTATAAAATTACACAACCAAGTACCTTAATTAATATCAGACATTAAAGACAATATATATATCGTTATAATAATGGTTTGTTTATTTGTATTTTCCTTCATCTTATATTAGTTATTCATTAACATATCTCTATTTAAAAAAATTATAAATAAAAAAAATATTTCTACTGATTAAATTTTTAACAAACTTTTTGAAAACATTACCAACTTACTTACACTTTCAAAGAGAATAAATTGCAAGGTAAAATGAAAAAAAAAAAGAATTAATCCTATCTTGATTTTGTTAAGTACATTTAATTTAGAAAAACTATTACTTGGAATATATTGTAAACGTAAAATTAAAAAAATTAATTAATCCTATCTTGATTTTATAAAGTGACATATAATTTATAAAAACTATTTTTAGTAATGTGGATAACTAAATATGAGACATAGATAGTATGTAAATACTTTTTCTGTTCACTTTTAATTGTCATGATTTTCTTTCGTAGAGTCAAAAGATAAGAAATTTGACTAATATTTTCAAGATATATTTTTTCATTATAATGATATGCAAAAAATTATATTTTATAGTACTTTTCGTATAGTTTTAAATATATAATTTTTTTGTTTAAAATATCAAATTAATATAATCTAATCTAACTTTAAAGATGAGCAAATTAACTTTCGAAAAATGCAATATGACATTAAAAATGGTAAATTTTAATGTGTAATAGAAAAAATTTGAAAAGTCATTTGGTAATTACAACATTTTTTTTGCCTCCCTCTGGAGAACAATTAGAGAAGAAAACTTTAACATATTTAAAGTTATATTATAATATAATAAGAAGTCACGAGTTTAAGTTATTGAAACAAATCTATTATAGAAATATAAATAAGATTGCGTACAAGTTCTGTTATAAAAATTTAGTACATCGAGCTATCTTAGTTACACGTAATTTTGTTTTTGTTAATCTAATTAACAAGTAAGTAAATGTTTCAAATGCAGTGAATCCTTTTGTCCCCCAGTTACCATTGATGAACAACAATTTGGAGCTCCATTTTTGTGTACGGCCCCCTTAAAGGTATCTCTAAATTCATTTCATATATATACATATTTTTTTTTATGTTCGTTTAAATTTATATGACAATATTTGTTAAATTTAAGTAGTATTGAAACATGTACTTATAAACAATTTCTTTTCTATTTGGACAAAATTGACAACTTTCTAAATTTGGCAATAAATTAAACTTAAATTTTTCAATTTTCCCTCTAATTATAAGGTTTCTTGGATTCATGTAGGTATATGTGATCTTTTTTTTAATTTTTTAGTTTTATTTTTGGTGTTACAGTTCAAATATGCTAATTACCAAAATGCCAATTACACAAAGACTGGGAGGACTTCATTGAAATTTCGTCTAATTAATCAGCGTGGGGATTTTTCCTTTGCCTTCTTCTCTGGCGGTTTGTTAAACGTAAGTTAATTGGTAGTTGAATATTCTCTCGTAAGTAGTATTATCATTATTCAATTGGAAAAGACTTGTATCTCTACGAGGCGGGAGTAAGGTCTGGAGACACTCTACCCAAACTGAACTTGTCGTATCACACTATACATCATGTTGTTGTTGTAATTGAACATGTGTCTAATTTTTTGAGGATCCGACTTGAAGTACCCCTCTGCATTTTCAAAAAGTCGGAGCAACAAAGGGATGATATCTATGTATTTTTACTTCATGCTAATGATATGGACTAACAAAATTCATGTTTGTTACAGCCTAAGTTGATAAGCGTCTCAAATTTCATTGCATTTGCCAATCCAAAAGCGCCTCTTTATCCGCGTCTTGCTCTTGGCAAGTCATGGGATATTGTAAGTTTTTCACTTGCTATACATATTGGAGATTCGTGTTTGTATCATGAGGTTAACTTATTTATATTTTTCTCCTAGATGACGGTTACTTGGACGAGTGGTTACAACATAGACGAGGCTGTTCCATTCGTCGAATGGGGTTGGAAGGGCCAAGAACAAAAGCGTTCCCCTGCAGGGACACTCACATTTCATCGGAACAGCATGTGTGGTATGACGACAACAGATTGATTTTTCCCTCTGTTTTTTCTGATTAAAGTTAGATTAGGAGAAATAAACTTGTTGCATAATGTTATGAGCGCGTTTGTAGGAACACCTGCAAGAAGTGTGGGATGGCGCGATCCTGGATTCATACATACAAGTTTCCTTAAAGATTTGTGGCCAAACATGGAGTAAGTTATTCTTTATGGCTCGTTGATATTTCATCGTTGACATGTCATACACCATTTTGAGGTCTTATTTTGTGACATTTCAGGTACACATACAAGTTAGGTCACATGTTAAACAATGGTTCAATTGTTTGGAGTAAGCAATATTCGTTTAAGTCTGCTCCATTTCCGGGGCAAGAGTCATTGCAACGTATTGTGATATTTGGAGATATGGGGAAGGTAATACAGTAACAATATCAGTTGTTATAATACAATATATATCTTTCTTTCTAAACGTTAACGAATGTGGTACTTTTTCCCATATTTGTTGTTTCAGCAAGAGCGCGATGGTTCAAATGAATACGCTAATTATCAGCCAGGTTCACTTATGACAACTGACACTCTTATTAAGGACCTTGATAACATTGACGCGGTCTTCCTTATTGGAGATCTCCCCTATGCAAACGGATATATCTCACAATGGGATCAATTTACCGCGCAAGTAGAGCCAATAACATCGAGAGTACCTTTCATGATTGCAAGGTTTGTTCATCATTAATATTATTCCTTTGTGATATCGCATTTTCACATAGTGCTTGTTCTAATTGTCTGTGAGGAAAAAAAAATGTTTTTGCAGCGGTAATCATGAAAGAACATGGGAGAACACTGGATCATTTTACACCGGTATAGATTCAGGCGGAGAATGTGGTGTACCAGCTGAAACATTATACTATGTCCCTGCAGAGAACAGAGCTAAGTTTTGGTAAGTGATTCATGTCAAACACACATACTTTTATATAAGAGTTGCTGCCTTAATTTGAACTTGTGTTGACAGGTATGCAGCTGATTATGGGATGTTCCACTTCTGTATAGGAGACACTGAGCATGATTGGAGAGAGGGATCTGAACAGTACAAGTTCATCGAGCAATGCTTTGCGTCAGCCAATAGACATAAACAACCTTGGTTGATTTTCGCTGCTCATCGTGTTCTTGGCTACTCATCTAATGACTGGTACGCTAAGGAGGGATCATTTGAAGAGCCCATGGGAAGGGAGCACTTGCAAAAACTCTGGCAAAAGTATAAGGTTGATATGGCATTCTACGGGCACGTTCATAACTACGAAAGAGTTTGCCCTATTTACCAGGTACATATTATATTTCTAAAGTGTTTAGTTATTTCACCTATATATTGAGAACCATTCATATTATTGTTTGTATGGACAGAATCAATGTGTGAACAAGGAGACATCACACTACTCAGGCGTAGTGAACGGAACGATTCATGTTGTCGTTGGTGGAGGAGGAAGCAATTTGAATAGATTCACTACAATTAACACCACATGGAGTGTGTTCAAAGATTATGATTATGGATTTGTGAAACTCACAGCATTTGACCAATCTAACCTTCTCTTTGAGTACACGAAGAGCAAAGATGGTAAAGTGTATGATTCTTTTACAATCTCAAGAGACTATAAGGATGTTTTAGCTTGTGTTCATGATGGTTGTGAACCAACTACTTTGGCTAGTTAAACTCGATATGTAATGAAGTGGATGTACCTGTTTAACTAACCGATACCTGAAGCCTTCTAGCCCGACTAATCTGGATTCACGCCGAGTAAATCCACTAAAAAGCTAAAGGAGTACCATCAAGTTGGTTCTAGAGCTAGGTAGTATTTAAATCTTGTCACTCTCTTATTATGTTTCTTTTGGCTTTCATATTTTTTTCCTTTGAAATGGATTTAAATAAAATATCAATTTTCCTTAATTTTGGAATAAAGAAGAGGGGCATATTGGGGTAGCTAATCATGGATTTATTTTGTTGATTCACTCAAATTGCACTTCATTTTTCTTCCTTTCTTTGAATGATTTAATGTCTAACATNGATTAAACAAGGTAACCTTATTATCATATATATTATTATAAGTGAGAAGATTCAAAACTCAAAGTTGAATTACCATTTTATCCTTGTATTAAATAATTAATATTAATGTTATAAACTATAACTAAATATTTAATAAATAACTCATTTAAATCAATGCTTGAAACAAAATTCACATTGACAATTAATTTCTCTTTTGTTGTAAAAATCAAAAGTATTTGAAGAGTTTTTTCTATAAATAAATTTGATTTGGACTAAAATTAGCAAACTAATTTAATGTAATTTAATTTTACATATTCAAAAGTCATCCTAGCTACTGTTATAAAATACACAACATGCTCTTCATGTAAATGATAAGAGGATGATGAGAGATTGTCAAGCAAAAATTAATTGTGTTCATCGTTTTTTATTGCAGTAAGTTCCTTTTGTTTTTATTCTCTCCTCCTTGTCCGGCATAAGTATTTTTATGTCCTTTTTTAATATTTTGATCGTTTTACTTTCTTATGATTTTTTTTTCTATTGTAATATATTTGATACAACATGAAAATTAGTGATATACAATTCATGTTCTACTATATTTATTAATTATTGAAGAAATTCATAATAAAAGGTTAAACTTTTATTTGACATGCGACTTTCGATAGAGTGTTTTGCTTTAGTATAAATATATTTTCGAGATTATTATTTATAAGTAGTGAGAGGAATAACTAAAATGTTGATTTTATTAATCTATTATTTATTTGTGGAAACATTCAATCTTCAAATTCACCAAATATCTACAATAATTCATGTTTAAAAGTTTGTGTTGCTCAATTTGTACTCATTATTCAAAGAGAAATTCTATGAAAAAAAGAGTACTATTCTTTTCTCTTCATAAATCATATGTACAATATTTCTCTAAGGTTAAAAAGAAGATGCATATATGATATAATAATAAAAATAATTAACATAAAAATTATGATGATGACTGCAAATATGTTGCGTAATATATCATGTGTTTATATCATTTGCATATGTACCAAATTGATGAGGTTTTTTAATTAGAACTTATAAATTGTATGCTTCAAACTTGTATGTACTGTAATGAGAAACTATTTATTGTTAATGTAAAATTTAAATTATGGCTTAAAAATTGTCAAACTCCAATCTCAAGATACATTTTGCCTTAGAAATATTATTTTATTTTTAGAGAATGTGATCTTCTTCTTCCTGGTTATTGAATGTTAATTTATCAATCATACCCATAATTTTCTATAAATTGAAAGTTAAACATAAAACTTTTCTCCATTATCATGTAAAAACCTTTCAGAATTGAAAATTCAATATGCTTTTAAAGAACCAATTTATACAAATTTATGTTATGTGCACATTTCAATATGAGAAGAAAAAAGAATGAGAAACTTCAAATGAAGGATGACAAAAAATGCTCGAATATATCATCTATTTAATGTTCTTCTTCATACTATATTTTTATTATTATTTAGTGAAAAAACTATGAATGGTAAAACTATTATTGTTAATTTCAGCATTTCCTATTTATAACTCAAAATTTTTTTGTATATATAAATTTAATAATAAGGAACAAACGTGCAATGCACGTTCCCGAAATCTAGTTATAGAAAAATTATTAAATTGCTTAAAAACTAACATTAATTCACAGTTAAAGCATCAAATACACCGTCAAATGTCGTCACATCATGTAATTAAACATTCTAACCATAATTAATATAGTCTAATTATCTAGAAGAAACATTTTAGGTCACGTGGAGATTATTTTTTATTAATAGGTGTATAATAATTGCACTTTCTGGGTCTAATTGGATGCATATTTTTATGTGATGTAACATTTTTGGCACATGAAAAAAGAGTTTTTATCGCACATTAATTTGTGAGTCAAATATAAAATTAAAAGATTATAGTTGTACCTACCATTAAGTTATTATCTATTTCATATTTTCATTTCAGCTACTACAGCTTTTTTCTAAAAGTACTCCATAATTAATGATGAGAAGAGATGTATCGGCCTCGTTTAGTAGCGTTAAATGGGCAGATTAAACTGAAACTTAACATATTATTTATGAGTTGAACTAAATATTGAAGAGAGTCATCATCTGTCAAATTTATTGTGTTAAACTAAGCTTACATGTTGAGTAATAATCCGCTTAATCTTAACAATATCTTCAATTTAATTAAGACAAAAAGCGGATTGAATTTAAGAATTACAATGAAAGTAATGCTCGAATGAGTTAAAACTTACCCAATCTTGAATTATCTTAAATTCATTTCAAAAAGTCATAATAAATTGATCGAAATCTTTATTTTTGGTTTCAATTTGACACTCCTAGCCCCGCACATACCCTAGAAGTTTATAATAGTCGAATTATGTTTATCTTTTTTTTATTATTGAATCATAGTTGTGCTTTTAAAATTCATTTATTTTGAAACTCTTTTATTAAAAAGGTATTTATTTTTTCTTCAGTACTTTGTGTTTGATTATTTAATTTTAAAAATATATTTTGTCAATATTAAAATAACAATTTGTACTTGACAAAAGTTCTGAAAATGTTCTGAATTTATTTATTCATTGCTTTTTCTCAATATCTGAATTTGATTTGACTCAAAAACACTTATTTCTTTTTGCTAAAAACTTGACAACACACTTGAACTCTCTCTTAAAAAAATGTTCGTTAGTATCTTAGTAAATGAAGCTTATATCCAGGTACAATCAGAGAGATCTAGAATAGGGATTAGAGGTTCAACTGAGCTCATCAACTTATGTCTAAATTATATATTTAACTTAAAAATATTTTAGATAATTCTCTTACGGGTCGTTTTGTAGTTGGATAGAATTATATATGTATTAGTAATGTGTGTATTAGTTATTTATAGTGTGAATATTAGTTATGCATGTATTAATTATGTAGAGTTTAGTTATGTAAGTATTAGTTATGCAGAATTTAGTTACGTAGAGATTACAATATACTAGTCAACTAATTCTTATTTCTTAATTTAAAAAATGTTTAGTGAGCTAATATTTATTATATCCATTAAAGTAAAAAACAATTTAAATAACATTGTTTGCAACAAATTTTAAATATATGAAAAATAAATAAACCACAAATAAAATCTGAAAAAACATAATTTCATTTATTAAGATAGCGGGTACAATTCTGTTAATCCCTTGAATCTACTCTTATAAAATTTATCCATTATTCGAGGGCCGTTAGTGGTGTATTTCTCGACTAAGATTATTTCTATTTGACCTTTATATGAATATTCCATGACATTTGTGATATATTTTAAGATCTTGATCTCTTTATGGAATTTATGAGATGTCTTCTAAGAGAATTTAGTACCCTTTATATAGGCATAAACTAGGGTTGAGTAGCCTCTAAGTATTCTAACTGAAACTAAACACACCTACTAGAGTCCCAATTCAAATTGAATACGTCTTGTAGAGTCCTATAAAATTTCAATGTCTACAAATGCTCCCCGCTTCAAGGCTTGTCATAGACTTGATGATATTCAAAGACGAGGCTTGAAGTACTCATTCTTCTACCTTTGCAGCTTCAGAATTTCAGATCTAATTTATGAGAGAAGAGATGAAAGGCAGATTTGGTCCCACTAGGAGTGTCAATTTGTTTGCAACAAATTTTAAATATATGGAAAATAAATAAATCACACAAATAAAATCTGAAGAAACATAATTTTATTGATTAAGATAGCGGGTACAATTCTGTTGATCCCTTGATTCTACACTTCTAAGATTTATCCATGATTCGAGGATCGTTAATGGCGTATTTCTCGACTAGGATGATTTCTATTCGACCTCTATATGAATATTTCATGACTTTTGTGAAATATTTCGAGATCTTGATCTCTTTATGGAATTTATGAGATGTCTCCTATGAATTTAGTACCATTTATATAGGCATAAACTAGGGTTGACTTCTATGAAGATGTAATGGTTGTTGAAGTTCAACCGCCTTGGAAGATGTATTTTGATGGGGCCTCTCATCGTGAAGGTGCTGACGCTGGAGTGATATTTGTCACTTCTCAAGAGGAGATCTATTAACACAATGTTGCTCTAGTAATGTTGCAGAAAATCAAGCCTTAATACTTGGGCTTGAAATGGCGGTCGATATGAAGCAATCGCAATTACAAGTTTTTGGAGACTCTGAATTAGTGATCAATCAATTATTGGGTAGCTATGAAGTCAAAAAGCCAGAATTGCGCCTCTATCATGACTATGCACAAAAATTGATTAGATGGCTTGGAGATGTAACTTTTCAACATGTTTCAAGAAAGGAGAATAAGAAAGTTGATGTCTTAGCTGCTGTGACTTCAACATTGACTCTGCTCACCAAACTCAAATCACTATCTGCCAAAAATGGATAGTACTACCAAACGCGGATGAAGAAAGCAAGCCTGAACATCTTGTAGATGTTATACAAGTTGAGATAGTCGACTGGAGAGATGCCTTCATTGATTACCCGTGCTACAATATACTTCCAAAAGATCCAAAGAGAAAGACTGAAATCCGTCATCGTGCTTCTTGATTTCTTTACTATAAAGATACTTTAATATCGAAGATCATTTGAGGGGGTTCTCTTGTGTTGTTTGGGAGAAGAAGAAGCAAATCAAGTTATGCAAGAAACACATTTTGGAGTTTGTGAATCGCATCAATCTGGGTCAAAGTTGCATTTTCATATAAAAATATTGGGGTATTATTTACCAACAATGGTATAAGATTGCTTAGATTATGCTCGAAGATGTCAATCATGTCAATTTCATTCAAACTTTATGCACCAACCTCCTGATGTATTACATCCGATTGTGGCATCTTGTCCATTTGATGCTTAGGGGCTAGGCGTAGTTGGACCACTACCAAAATCTTCTGCAGCCACTTGTACATCCTTGCTGCAACAGATTACTTCTCAAAATAGGCTGAGGTGGTAGCCATGAAAGAAGTAAAGAAGGAAAATGTTGCAAACTTCATGAAGGTGAATATCATCTTTCGTTTTGGCATTCCTAGTTATATACTAACGGACAATGGAAACCTATTTGCCAATAAATTGATGTATAAGATTTGCAACTTTTTTGGCTTCAAGCAACGCAATTCTTCAATGTATTATGCTGCTGCAAATGGTTTAGCTGAAGCATTTAACAAGACGCTGTGCAACTTGATAAAAAAAGTCGTCTCAAAATCTAAAAGAGATTGGCAATGATAGAATGGAAACTCTTTGTGCATACCGGATGACTCATCGCACGTCGACTCAAGTAACTCCTTATACTCTTGTTTTTGAAACTGAAGAGTCCTTCCACTTGAACGACAAATACCGTCATTGAGGCTTGCCATCCAAAAGGGACTTATTAAAGAAGATAATGCTCGTCTGCGCCTTGAAGAGTTAGAGGTTCTCGAAGAGAAAAGGTTGGAAGCTAAAAAAAAGTCTTGAATGCTATCAAGCTCGTCTTCTCATGCTTTCAATAATAAGTTCGCCTAAGGTCCTTCCAAGTTGGTGATCAAGTCCTTGCAGTTAGAAGACCAATTATTATATCTCATAAATCGAAAAACAAATTCACCTCAAAATGGGATGGACCATACGTCATCCAAGAAGTCTATTCAAGAGGAGCTTACAAACTTGTGGATGCAGACGGCTTGCGGATTGGTCCCATCAATATAAAATTGTTGAAGAAGTACTATCTTTGAAGCGGCGTCGTACTCCTGGCCCGCAAGAGTATAAATTGTATACGGCTCCTAAAAAATGTCCGCTAGGTTGAAAATCTCGAAAGAGGCGGCCTAGGCAAAAGTTAGGACACAAAAAAGTAGAATTAAAGCTCGCTTTCTGAACTACGTTATGACTTGATCCTCTTCATTGAGGTACGTAGGCAGCTTAGAGTATTTTTACTCTAGGTTAAGTCATAAGAAGAAGAAAAAAAATATAACGTCGCCATGTGAACATCATGTTAATTCTTTCAAATGAAGAGTTAAGCACCCAAATTTTCAGCTGACTTTGAAGACAAATTTGCATTAATCTGTAAATCCTATGGACGTGATTTTTGTACAGACTGAAGATCTTTAAGTTATCTTTCCAACAAAAAAAGAAGCTCATTATTCCGGGGCTCCTACTCCATGTTATGAATTTTCTTCCACATGTGCGCAAAGCTGAAGATTCAGGCGCACATATTTGAGTCAACTTCGAACACAAATCTATACTAATTTGTAAATCTCATGAATTTGATTTTTATACATATTGAAGATATCAAAGTTATCCTTCCATATGTAAGATCTTGAAGCAATAACAAGTTGTTGGATTTTTCATTTTTTCTTATTCATCACTTCTAAGAATAAACAAGAATACTTTGAAATGAAAAAATAGGTGGGGGTGTTCCAAAGAAGAAAAAAGAAGGTGGTGGGGAGGGAAGCTCGAAACAGAAGAAAGGGGTGAGACAAATATGGGTGGCGGCAGGGTTCGAGATAGAAGAAAGAAGGGTTGGGGTGGGGGGTTCGAAGAACGAAATGGTCGGGTTGGTGGTGGATGAAAGTGGTGAGATAGTGCGATGTGAGGAAGATGAAATCTTATTGGTTGGAAAGAAAAGAAAAAGACCTATTTATTTTATTTTTTTGATTTTTTACGTTTTCACTCGCTTTTATTTTTTTATTTGTCACATCAACTTTTTGATTCACCCAATATGAGATAAGGGGATAAATAATTAGTAGTAACTAAAATAAATTTAACAGACAAATTCAAAAGAATTTTTATGTATTTTCCCTTTTAAAATTAGTAACATGTTTTATCTGTGCTCAAAAGTCCAATCAAATTAACTAGTGATAAGAAAACTTTATAGCCAAATTGTTTCATGGCCACAAAGAAAAATGGATCTCCCCACAAACATTTCTTCGTGAAATCAAATAAATAAAACAAAGAAAAATGCATGTCCCTGAAGGGACGTTCCTTTAGGAAAATTTGCTAAAAAACAAAGAAAAATGAATGGTTCTATCTCATGTGAGCATCCAAATTACTTTGTTTTGATGTTTAAAGAAGAAAAATATTCAAAAAAAAAAATACTTTTAAATAAATATTTTCTTTGCTAAAAAGTAGTTAATTTTTTTAGCTTATTTTGTTAAAAAGACTCATATTTTTTGATAATATTTTAATTTTAAATTTATTATGTAACATATTTAAAAGATTACAAAATTAATTTCTTTTAAAAATATATTTAATATAATTTAAAATAATAAGATTCAAAAAATTTAAAATAATAAGATTCAAAAGTCTTTCATCGTGACACTAATAGGTGGCCTAAAGTAATTTCAATTAATTATCATATCTACATCACTCATTAGCCTACAAAGTTGATGATAATTACCGAAATATACAGGAAAATTATGCTGAAAAAATAGAACAATAAGGGTACAAAGGCAAGGTGAAAAGTAGCACTATTAATGTCAAAAGTTAATTATAAAAACTCATATGATTTTTTTGTAAATAGGCACAATAGGAGTATAATTCTGTCTAATTAAGGGTTTATTTTGTGTAAAAGGATAAAAATAAATGTTTTAGAATAAAAATGTAATTAAAAAAAAATTACTGTCTTATTTGATTGTCACATGTAGAATAGCTTGTTTCATTATTTATACGAGTTATGAGATAAATTATCTTATATATATGATGTGATAACTACAGCAGTCAAAATGGATTTGGTCCGCGAGTCCGGCTCAACTCAATCCTTGAAATAAGTGAGGTAAGATTTAATATTTTTGGTCCATTTATGAATGAGGCATTTTAGCCCGCCCCATTTGGCCCGTTAGCCTCTTAGGCCTAACCTGCAAGCCTAAGAGGTCAGCCCGTGGGTTATTAATTTTTTAAATATTTTTATATATATTTTTAATAGTGTTTTATTTGTAAAGATTTTATGAATAAGTATTTTGAAGAACAAATAATCAAGTATTTTGTAATATCATCTTGCATGGTGAATTGTAGATGAAGATGAACTTCTTAAGGAAATAATATCATATGTTGATTCATATGTCATCGATGGTGAAAGTAGAAGCGAAGTTATTAAACATTACTTAATAAGTCATTTAATATTTAGAAATTTAGATTTGTTAAGTATTTAGGCTATATTGTGTTGCTGCAAATCTTTTAAATCAGCAAGTTTTTTGTGGGAGAAATGATGGAATGATCAACATTTATCCACTAAATCTTACGTTGGCTATTATGTATTTTTGCAAGTATTCACCAAAGTGTGTGATTCATAAACGTATTTTTGTAAGTATTCACCGAAGTGCGTGATTTATGAATGAATTCATGTATGAATTGATGTTGTGTTCATAAACGTCAACATTTGATACTCTTTCTGAGAGAGTAATATTGTTCATTTTTAAGTTGAAGGGTCAACCCGTGCCAACCCGTGGTCCGCTTAGGGATGGGTTGGGCTGCTATTTTATTGGCCCTTTAATTAAAATGGTCAGCCCGCCCCAACCCATTTAACTCTCTAGCCCGTTAGGATTGGGTTGAACCAGCTCATTTTGACACCTCTAATGATAATTGATAAGTTATCCTAAAATAACTAATCTTACACTCTCTCCTCCCATTTTATATGTAACATTTTTACTTTCCACTTGTATTAAGAAATAATATAACTTTACCCTTTTACCCTTATTGAAACTCAAGTTTTTAATCAATGAATATGAATTAATTTATTTGATTAATTAATTTAACCAATGAACATGAATCATTTACTTAGTTTTTCTAAGTTAGTCAAATAAATATTTTTAAGACTAATAACTCACAATAATAAAATAATAACAATATGATAATTTATGTATCAATTTTATGAAATAACAAGTAATAAGACCAACTATTTATTAAAAAAAATGTCATATAAAATGAGACGAAAAGAATAATAATTAATTATGAAATAACTTGCTCCAAACCAAACAATTTAAGCAATAATTCACAGTAAATTCCAAAAATATTGTCATAGTCAGCAAGCACGTTGATCATGAGGCGTTTGTAGTCATTGTCGAAGTGGATCAAACTATTAATATATGATAAAAATAATATCTTTAGTTTTTATAAAAAAATATATAATATTCTAAGTGATTACTAATTTATTCTACGAGTGAATTATTTAAAATTAAAGAAAATATCTCAAAGTTAAGTGACATTAAAAATAATTAAACTTACTTACATAAATACTATTCATATTTAAAATAATAAAGCTACAAGTAAAAAATATGAATTTAAAACTCATGTAATATCTTTTTTAAACAATAATAATAACAATAATAATAACAATAATAATAAAGGAGTTTGAATTTAAAATTGAGCTTACAAAAACATGTAATTTATTTATTGATTTGTTATAAGCATTTGAAGTGGCAGAGCCACCATATAAATGAACCATGTTCGACGAAAAATTATATTATTTTTATATGATTAATAACTTTTTAGGTATATGACTATATATAGTACATGTCGAATCCCCTTGTGCTATTTCATGTGTTTATTTCTTCAGATTTTAAACACTCTTATCGAAAATTCTCACTCCACCTCTGAGCGTTTTGATACCTACCATAAATTATATACTACTTTTTGCTTCTTGTTTTGGTAGGTGAGAGGAACATTAAAAAAAAAAAAACAGATAAATTTTAGTTTATTTTTTTCTGGGAAGCAACATATATTTAAATAATTTAATACAACGTTCTTTCATTCCTTTTTCGATTTTTTCGACTTTTTTTTTTAATTCTTTGTTTAAGAAAATAGTAGACCGTTATTTTATTTGTTTTAATTTTTGATTAATAAAAAAAATTCTATCTCAATTTACATAGTTAAATAATAATTGATCGAATAAAGAGTTTAATTTTTTTTTTATCTTACTAAGTTTTTTATGTAAATGATTCAATTTTTTTTTATCTTACTAAGTTTTTTTATATAAATTACACGTACTGTACATTTTTAGCAAAAGTTTTATTATGATATACTCCCATACTAGAATAATTATTTATAATCCTTAAAAAAGATTGTATAAAATTTTGAAGGTGTTAATTATTTATTTATTTTTGTGAGAAATGAAAGGTAGTTTCCAAAGACACGTGGATGATATTTTGTCCTCAAATATATTTTGTAGGGCAGATTTTTTTTAGTATGTTTGACCAAGTTTTTGGATAGAGGGTTTTAAAGTGCTTTTTCAAAAAAAATGTTAATTTTAAAAAAGTGTATTGTTTAAGAGTCTGTTTGGCTCAGCTTAAAAGCTTATCAAATTGACTTAAAAGCTGATTTTTGACTTATTTAGCTGTTTGGCAATACTTAAAATAACTTATTTTAAGTTAAAAAATACTTATTTTAAGTCAAAAGTTAAAAGTTGGGGTAGAGGTGTTTTTTCTTTTTTAGCTTATAAGCTGTTTTAAGTTGACCACATTTTTTCCTTTTTGCCCTTAATATTTTTATACAATCTCCAAATTATCCATATAACCCTAACATTTCTTTCTTCCATTTTTCTCTTTTCACGTGTGGATGATAGACAATTACTATTACTAATGAATGAAAATAAAATAAATCTTAAATCTTTCAAGTGATCTATTCAAATTATATATTATTAAAATATAAAATAAGTTGCACATATAACTTAAATAAAAATTTATATTCCTCTTATAAATAATTTGTGATAATAAAGAAATATGTGAATGATAGACAATTATTATTATCTATGGATGAAACTAAAATAAAATCTTAACTCGTTCTTTGATCTATTCAAATTATATATCTTTAAAATCTATAATAAGTTTACATTCCTCTTATAAATAATTTGTGATGAGAAAGAAATATGAGAATAATAGCAAAATATAATTATTTATGGCTGTAAAATATAAATTAATTAACTTTTATTATATTAAGAGCTTTTAAGGGTATTTCAGACATTTTGATTTAAAAAGCTGTTTATCAGCACTTATTTGCCAAACACATCAACAACTTTTTTTTTTAACTTCAGCACTTTTATCCAAACGCATAACTGCTTAATTAAAAATAAGTTTCAACACTTTCAAAAATACTTTTTTAAAGCTATTTTTATTAAGCCCATCCAAACGGGCCTTAATTTGATTACTTTTGGAAAAGGGGGAGTAATAGAAGTTTTTCACAAGTAGTTTTTTAACAAAATATTATTTATAGTTAAAGCATCAAATGAATGGTCAACTGTCAGCACATCATGTAATTATATATTCTAACCCTATGAGTATGAAAATTTAATATCGTTACTTGTAAAATTATTATTAGTACAACCTCATGTGTTAACACACAATCATGAGACTAGAAGAAATAGTCTAATTATCAAGATAATTCAATATGAATAAGTGAAATCGCAGTTTTATCGTCTAAAAAATTTCACTTAAAGATCGTGGTGAGAAGAAAGAATTAGAGCAAAAAATAATTGCATACTTTAAAAATCATAAGACGTTTTTGATTTATTCTTTTCACGCTATCTTTAATTAACAGTAACTTTTAAAATATGAAAAAGTGATTCTTACTAAATTGTACTAAATGTCTTGATAAAAATTAGACTAATTTCTTTTGGTTTCATGATTGGGTGTGATTACAAGATTGTTGTAATAATGCTACTATTTATTCAATTTTATATCATAAATATTTAATTGTGTTTATCTAAAATTAAAGATCATCGTTAACTATTGACGCCAAATTAAGTTTCTATCTTAATTTATAATGCCTTAAAAGAAAGTTTTTTTCTAAGTACTCCACAATTAATGATGAGAAGAGATGCATTGGCCTCGTTTACAGTGTTAAATGGGGATACACTATCCAACTAAATTGGAAAAATAATAAAATACCACCATGATAGGGACTTACTAAAATTAAACATGTGAATTGTAATAAATTAGTCCATTTTTGTACTTTTCATTTTTTTTTTAAAAAAAGGATGCTTCAACTTATGATTTAAAATTAATATATCTCTCGTTATAAAAGTGATTCATATATATTCTATTGCTATACGAATTGCTCATATGTACCATTTATCTCTAAGGAAAGTAAGAAAAAATAATTTTAATTTAATATTTTAATTATTATTATTTTAAAAAGAAATATAATCTCATATGGATATATTTAATCCTCTTCACACATAATTTTTTTGTTTTTTTTTGTTTCAACAACTAATTTAAAGTTATTATTTTAATGATCAAATTGATTTATGTTTTAATAGTTTTCTTGTAAACTTTATTATAGATGACACAATTTTTTTTAAATACAAAGACTAAATAACAATATGGTCGAAAAAATAGTTTTAAATTATAATATAGCCACAAAAATAGTTTGGAAATTTTTTCTTTACACTTAGGAACGAAAGAAAAAAATAAAATAAGAATAAGAAATCAAAAAATGATAATCAAAGACATCAGAAAAATAATTTATGTATAAAAAAGATTAATATATATCTTGAAATTCGCTAGAAGAATCATATATACCCTCACATTATTTTTTAATAAATTTAAAAGTAAAAAAACATAAATTTAAAACTATTCTTTTCAGTGTGGTTAAATTAAGGGTATATGTGACTTACTTTGTAATGGTAAGGTATATGTGAGCAGTTTGTATGATGGTAAGAACCGTTTGAGTCAATTTCATAACGAGAGACATATCAACTCCAAATGACAAAGTTAAGCGGTATATCAGACCTACCTCCCATTTTCTTTTAATCAAAATAAACTATTACTAATAAA
>NC_028643.1:3957212-3958687 GCF_001406875.1 Solanum pennellii
ATATATATATATATATATATATTTTACTTCAAAAAGATTCAACACAAAAAGATAAAAAAAAATGATTTTTTTTTAATAATATTTTAATTTCAATTTTCCACGTGACATGTTTAATGTCACAAGATAAAATGATAATTTTGTACATTAACCTAACTTTCATTTAGGACCATAAGATACAAACGTTTCTTTATACTCTTAAATTTTGTGTCAAATCAAATTAGGTGTATGAAACGGGAAAAATTATTAAATTATATTGATAGTAAAAAACTCTTTAACCATTCTCTCTCTACCCCTCTCTCTCTTCCTTGTATATGCCTATAAAATGTAAACATTCCACACACCAAATTCTCAAACAAATTAAGAGAAATAAAAATGAGGAACCAATTGTATTTGTTACTTTTAAGTGTTTTTATGTTGATCACTTTGAATAAAAGTGTTCATATTTTAGCTCAAAATTACATTACTTTTGAGAAACAAAAACATACACATGGTGATATGCAACCAATGGAACAACCATTATCTGCAATTCAAATCCACAAAACTATTCTTGCACTAACTAAATTTGCCTCCATTCATGTTCAAGGACCTAAAATTCTTGGCTCTAAGGTAATTTTTTTTCCCTCTTATTCTAGTGTCAAAGCCGAAAACTTCGTTAATAATGTTCAAGATTTGGATATATGCTTAACGAACGTTCGATTGTAGATTTTACAAGTAATTTCTGATATAGTTTGTGTTTCACTAAAAAAATTTAAAAACACTTTTTAAAAAGTTATTATTATTTGTTCAAAGCTTTTTAAAGAATACATCCAAGTGTATTTTTTTTTTTTGAAAATATTTTGTTAAAAAACTACTTGTGAAAAACTTCTATTACTCTCCCTTTTCCTAAAAGTTTAACCCAAACACTACAATTTCTTAAAAATTAACATTTTTTTTTTAAAAAAATACTTCTAAATCCTCTATCCAAAAATTTGGTAAAACATACTGAGAAAAAATCTGCCTCTACAAAATATATTTGAGGACAAAATATCGTCCACGTGTCTATTGTAACTACCTTTTATTTCTCACAAAAAAAAAAAAAAAAAGTTAACTCCTTCAAAATTTTATATCATCTTTTTATTATTCTAGTAGTATAGTATATCATAACAAAACGTTTTGCTAAAAATGTACACTACGGGTGTGCAAAAATGTACACTACGGGTGTGTTTGGTACGAAGGAAAATGTTTTTCATAGAAAATGTTTTTCATAGAAAATGTTTTTCTGGAAAATAAGTAGATTTTGGATTTATTTTCTCATGTTTGGTTGGTGAATTGAAAATATTTTTCGAAAATGATTTTTAGTGTTTGATTTATGAATAAAAAATATTTTTGAAAGACATCTTTTATTTTTACTAGAGTAGAAAATATTTATGAAATTGAAAATATTTTTTAGTTTTTTTTTTATTTGGGGTGTTGGTGGGGGGTGGTGGTGGGGATGG